>NC_056730.1:530876494-531003994 GCF_019279795.1 Protopterus annectens | reverse complement strand
TATATATATATATATATATGTGTGTGTGTGTGTGTGTGTGTGTGTGTGTGTGTGTGTGTGTGTGTGTGTGTGTGTGTGTGTGTGTGTCCATATCTATATGTAAATGTATATATATATATATATATATATATATATATATATATATATAAACATAGAAGCTTACCTTTCTGAGTCTTTTTATGGCAGACGGTTTTCAGTCTAATTTCTTTGAAAATCTTGGAATTCTTTCTTTAAATAGAAATGCTTGTCTGTAGATACTTCATGCGTCAGAGGAAAATATGTTCACAATCTGAGGACTCACGGCAGTGACAACAGGGTTCTCCTAATTAGAACATTTAATACTTGAAAACACTTTACAGAAATAAACCCTGGAAACCACACACAAGAATAAGAAACTGAAGAAAGAAAACAATAAGAAATGTACCTTTTCTACACAGGAGTCTGTTTTATGTCAGAGGTGTTCAGTCTGAATTCTCTTGAAGTGACTGGATTGCTTTCCTTCTCTTTAAATAATTATACTGGTCTCTAGGTCCTTCTTTTTTCCAGGCAAATAACTTCAAAATCCAAGGATTGGCTAGGAGACAGTGTGTTCTCCCCAACCAGAACGTTTAATACTTTAAATCACTACACAAACATAAGCACTGAAAGCCACACAAAGTAAAAAGTAGAAATATAATGAAAATAAACATAGAAACTTACCTCTCCAAAATAGGAGTCTGTTCTAAGGCAGACAGTTTTAGTCAGATTTCTTACATCCTTCCAAATTGGGAATTGCTGATTGAAGGCTCAGTGTCTGTTATTCTAGACATGTATTAGTTCTGGTTTAAGCACTTGGGCTTCAGGCCAGTTATTTTACATTCAGAAGGTTTGTGGTCTGCACTCTTGTGGGAGGAGAGGTTAGATTCCGCCCTTCTGAGCTGGGAAGTTCTGGTTAAAGGATTATTGTGCCTGCTTATTTGAACTGTTTCTTTCTGAAATTGGTGTGCCTTGTTTGCTGTAGCATAGACTAGATTCAGGCATGCTGAATCTATCTTTGTTTGTATAACTTGAGCACTAATCCAGGCCATCTTTTTTAGAGAAGGTTCCCCTGCACCCTAGTGTCAGGAGTGTGCAGTTAGAACCTGTCTGACTGAAGACTGCTGGAACAGGGCTCAGTTTTGAGCATTTTTACTGGTTAATTGGGCATTTTTTTTAAATCAGTTTACTCATTTTCTATTGTTATATAAAAAATAAAATTGCACTTTATTCATCTGCTTTTACTGTATTTGTGTTTCTTCCTACTTTATTGCATTTATTCTGAGGCATTTATTACTGCTTCTTAGTAGCCTGATTAAATTGTAACTGTTATTCTAGGCCTTTGGTTGAAGCACTTGGGCTTCAGACCAGTTGTTTTACATTAAGAAGGTTTGTGGTCTGCACTGTTGTGGCAGGACAGGTAGCTTACATCCTTCTAAGTTGGGAGTTGCTGATTGAAGGCTTAGTGTATTTTATTCTAAGAGTGTATTAGTTCTGGTTTAAGCACTTGGGCTTTGGGACAGTTATTTTACATTAAGAAGGTGTGGTCTGCACTCTTGTGGGAGGACAGGGTAGATTTTGTCCTTCTGAGCTGGGAGTTTCTGGTTAAAGGCTTATTGTGCCTGCTTATTTGAACTGTTTCTTTCTGAAATTGGTATGCCTTATTTGCTGTAGCATAGACTAAATTCAGACCTGCTGAATCTAGCTTTGTTTGTATAACTTGAGCACTAATCCAGACCATCTTGTTTTTGGAGAAGGTTCCCCTGCACCCTAGTGGCAGGAGTGTGCAGTTAGAACTTGTCTGATCGAAAACTGCTGGAACGGGGTTCAGTTTTTAGTGTTTTATTGGTTAATTTGTTTAAATCAGTTTGCTCATTTGCTACTGTTATATATAAAAATAAATACATAAATAAATAAATAAATACACTTTATGCATCACAGATTAGCTAGGGTTAAACTAAATTTTCCCTTAGAACTAGCCAGTTTTTTTTAGTTTTAGCACTCAAATCTGTTTCTTTGAGCTCAGCACTTGTTCAGAACTTGTAAGCACTAAATAAGCTACAAATTACTACAGCAATCAAGTTTCCTCACTTGTCTAAAGGGAAACAGTTTTTAGCACTTAATAAATAAGCACCTATCCAGGCATGTCTAAGGGTCAGCTCCCGGTGTTTTCTCCTGTCTACCTGATGAATCTGGGCATCTTGGGGCAATGCAGCAATTGCCTCATGTGCACAGATAACCCTCTCCTCCTACCACCCAACATTACAACCTGTGAGAGATGTACTTATATAGCCAAACTGGAAGCAAAGCTCTCTTCACCCAAGACTGGACTAGACAGTCAAGAGGAGAAGGTAAACACTTGCACCACACCACACTCATCACATAGTCCCTCAAAACCTACACCACCAAAACACACACATAGCAACACAAAACACACACCTACATTCATGGAGGCTCTCATTAAAAATGTGCTCAAACAACAGAGACTTCCAAAGTAGAAATGCATGCAACCTCCACCCCCCCCAACACAACCCAAATGACACATAGCCCACAAACTCAGTGTGCCACTCAACTACAGCCCATAAGGCATAACAATGCACCCAACACTCTAGTCATATAGTCAGGCACACTGATGTTCCACTCACCAGGCTAAACAAGGAGAAAGTTACTGTCAGCTGCCAGGATCTGCCACATAACGCACATACACAGGTCACTCCACATCAAGTACAAATATGACTCTGTCATTGTCCATGTTGGTGTGAATGACCTGAGACATACCTCCCTGGACTAAATGAAAAGAGACATGGAGGAGCTCTCCAATCTTGCAGCCCAGTCAGGTATGACCCTAGCCCTGAGTAGCTTCCTGCCATCACCCAGAATAATACCACAGTACAAGGACAAAATGATTGACTTCAACAATTGGCTAAGCTTCTGGTGTCATTCTAAGGGGATCTGGTATCTGTCTGCCTGGGATGACATGATCAACAGACCACAATGCTTTGCCAGAGATGGCCTGCACCTGTCACCCTTGGGATTCCGAATACTGGCTAATGCTCTTGCCACCCCTATAGTGCCTTTTTTAGGCAAGGTTCAAATGACAAATTCACCACCGTAACAGGTACTAGCAAACAAAATCTGAGGGTAATGCTGCTCAATGCTAGAAGTCTAAACCTCAAAATGCATTCATTTGAGGCACTCCTTAAAATGGAGAACATCGACATCTGTGCAGTGACAGAGACCTGGTTCAAGGCTCCGGAGAGCACCCCTGCATTACCAGGCTATAATTCATACCACACCTTTCGGCCACCTAACCTGGACTGAAACACTAAAGGTGGAGGCGTGTCTATATTCATTAGGGATATCCAAACTTCCAGGCTAGTTTCTCAGCATAATGCATCCGAGATTATCCAAATGCAACTAACTCTGGGCAAGACCGCAGTCCAAATTGTAACTTACTACAAATCCCCCACCATGCCCCAGGATTCCCACTTCTCATTTCTTGATACACTGGAAAATATCAGGGTACAACCCAACACCTTAATAATGGTCGATTTCAACTACCCCACCATTAACTGGGAAAACTACTCATGTACCAACGCTTTTGCTCAACATTTTCTGGAATTCATAAACTCCAATGCCTTGGATCAACTTATCCACACCCCCACCAGGGGCAGCAGTATCTTATACCTGGTCATTACCAACATGGGCGACTGTTGTTCCACACCAGAGGTCAATTCCTCGTTGGTTAGATTAAGTACCACAAGCTAATCAGCTTAGACATCCACAACCTGCCTCCACCCCCATTAGGGAAACCACCGTAAAAAATTTCTCCAAAGCCAACTTCACGCTTCTTAAGACAGAAGTGGCAAACTTCACGGCACCCATGCAGATGGACAATAGAGGTACAATTGCTGAATCCTACACAAATGCATTTTATAAGCACTTACACGAGTGCATGGATCATGACATCCCTAACAGAACCAAGATACTATCCTCCAAAAAAAGGAAGCCAATCTGGTGGTCCCCTGCCATAAACAAACTCTACAACAGAAGAAAGAAACTGTTACAAAAAAAGAGTAAAATCCCATGACTGGAAGAACTCCCTGGTCAGCCTCAGTAAGAAGCTGAGATCCTTCATAAAATCCTCCAAAGCTAGTTATGAAAACAAAATTGCCACTGATTCTAAAGACAGCCACAAATCATTCTATAGCTATGTCAAGAATCTCAATGGCAACCCTCAGATCTGAGTTACAGCACAATGGCACTAAATATACAGAACCAACTGATATTGCCAACATCCTGTCAGATAGGTTCAGTGCTAACTTTACCCCCCACCCCCTAAAGGGCCCATCTCTATACCAGAAGAATGCAAAGTTCCTGTAATCATGGCTGCATAGGTAAAAACCACACTCTCCAAAGCCAAGAACACAGCATCCATGGGACCTGACAATATCCCAGGCTGTGTTCTACATGAACTACAGAATGAACTGGCACCCTACCTCAGCAACATGCTCAATCATAGCCTCACCTCAGGCTTTTTGCCCACTGAATGGTGCACAGCAATGGTTATTTTACTCCACAAAGAGGGAGCCACCACGGACCCCGGGAACTACCGCCCCATTAGCCTAATGAGCCTGGTCTGCAAGGCCATGGAACATATCATCATGGAACTTATAAGCAAAGACATTGGTAATCTCCCAACTCTGGGCCCCCCCCCCCCATTTCGGGTTTGTAAAAGGCAGATCATGCCTCCTAAACCTGATTGACTTCTTTGAAGCAGTCATCAAAGCCGTAGACGAGAGTAAGGTGGTTCACACAGCCTTATCTAGATCTCGCCAAGGCTTTTGACACCACCCCCCACTCTGGAATTATAGCTAAACTCACTAAACTAGGTATTAATCCCTATGTCACAAGATGGGTTGCCAATTGGCTCACTGACAGGACCCACACTGTGAAAGTAGCAGACGCCAAATCCAACTTCAGACCAGTGACAAGTGGAGCACAACAGGGTTCAGTCCTGGGTCCCCTCCTGTTTGGTGTCTACTTTTCTGAAGTACAGACTAACACAGAAGGTCTTTGGCTAACAAAGTTCTCAGATGACTGCAAACTAGGAGACATAATTGAAACTCCTAATGATGTGGACATCCTACAAAAGGGCCTCACTGAGACAGATGCCTGATGTCAAAGCCATGGCCTCAAGCTCAATGCCAAAAAGTGCATTGTCATCCCCTTTGGTAAAAGGTCTGTACCCATGAGCTACCACATAGGTGGTAGTCTACTTAACACCAAAAGTGTGATAAGAGACCTTGGGGCACATGTGGACAGTAGTCTCTCCTTTGGCAATCACATCGCTACAGTAGTCAGGAAATCCTTCCACGTGGCACACCTCATCTCAAAAGGTTTCTCATCCAGGAAAAAAGAGGTCATTGTTCCCCTCTACTCATTAGACCCATTATAGAGTACAACGTTCCTTTTGGTATGTACCTCACAAGACATAAACAATAACTGGAAAGGCCGCAGAAATACCTCACAAAGAGGATTACCAGCCTCAAACAGATGCCCTATGCAGACCATCTCAAAAAACTCCAGCTTTACTCCGTCGCATATAGCCTATATATATATATATATATATATATATATATATATATATAGATAGATATACTTATATATATATATATATATATATACCTATATATATATATATATATATATATATATATATATATATATAGAGGCGATCTCTGCCTAACATATAAAGCTATGTCAAACCCAGAGCTGTTGGACATGCTCCACTTAAAGAAATCCCAATCCCTCCGAGCTACATGCTCTAGGGACCTTAACTATGTCACCACAATAAACAGAACATGCTGAAGGGATAGATTCCTGTCCCAGAGACTTCCCATACTGTGGAACAAACTACCTATCTATATCAAACAAAGCTCCTCATTAGCACTCTTCAAGAAAAATCTTGATTGGATAGGAAATAGGAAATTTACTCCGGAGATCACGTCTGTTGCTCTGCTCGACAGGGGCACAGGAAAATAATTTTCTTGGGTGGCAAAAGCAAGGGTACCTTTTTGGCTAGGCTTGTATAGGCCCTAGGGCTGATAGTCTAGTACCTACCTATGAACCTATGAACCTATGAAAATCTTGGAATGGTTTGTTTAAAAAGATATGCTAAGCTCTAGATTCTCCATGTGTCACTGGTAAATAGGTTCCAAATCAGAGGACTCCCAGGGGAGACAGTGGTGTTCTCTCTTAACTAGAACTTTTAATACCTTAGAACACTGTACAAAAATAAACACTGCAGACCACACATAATAAAAAAATTACCTGCATAAGGATAAACCAAGAAACTCACCTTTCTCACACTGGATTCTGTTTTATTTGACGGGGCTGTTCAATCTGAGCGCTCTTGAAAAGAATGGATTGCTTTCTTTCTCTTTAAATATGTGTAATGGTCTCTAGCTTCTATTCTTTTTGCTGGTCAATCTTATGACTGGCTAGAACAGTCTGTCTTTTTCCTTAACCAGAACTTTTAATACTTTAAATAACTGCACTTATAGCCACACACACACAAAAAACCCCAGGTATAATGAAAGTAAACATAGAAACTTACCTTTCTGAACCAGGAGTCTGTTTTATGGCGTGGGGGTTCAAATATCCCTTATAAATCTCACTGTGCTTTCTTTCTTTCTTTGAATAGGAATGGTAATCTGTAGATACTCCACATGTCACCGGTTAATAGGTTTGAAATGCGAGTTCAGAGTAGGAGAGACTGCAGTGCTCTCTCCTGACCTGAACTTTTAACTGTTTAAAGCACTGCACACAAACAAAATAAAAACAAAAAAAAATAAAATAAACAATATAAACAAAAATAAAACAAGAAACTTACCTTTTCCACACAGGAGTTTATCGTATGTCAGAGGGTGTTCAGTCTGAGTTCTCTTGAAAAGACTGGAATGTTTCCTTATCTTTATGTAGATATACTGTCTCTATATCCTCTTGTCAGAAGTAAGTAGTTTCCAAATCTGAGGAGTCACTATGAGAGACATTAGTTTTCTCCCCTAACCAAAACTTTTAAACACTGCAGAAAAATAAGCTCTGCATACTACACACACACACACACACACACACACACACACACACACACACACACACACACACACACACACACACACACACACACACAAACACTCACACACTCACACACAATACAAACATAGAAGCTTACCTTTCTAAACAAGTCTGATTTTTGGCATATGGTCTTCAGTATGGTTTTCTTTGAAAATCCTGGATTTTTTTTCTTTCTTTCTTTAAACTGAAAGGCTTGTCACTAGATTCTCCATGTAGCACAGGTAAATAGTTTCAAATCTGAGGACTCCCAGCAGTAACAATGAGGTTCTATCCTAACTAGAACTTTTCATATTTTAAAACACTGTACAGAAGTAAACACTGCAAACCACACACACAAACTATATAAGGAAAAAACGATAATCTTACCTTTCTCACACAGGACTCTGTTTTATGTCAGGGGGTGCAGTCTGAGCTCTCTTGAAAAGACTGGATTGCTTTCCATCTCTTTAAATATATATACTGGTTTCTAGTGCCTCCTCTTTTTGCAACTCAACAGCTTCCAAACCCAAGGACTGGCTAGAAGAGTCAATGTTCTCCCCTAACCCAAACTTTTAATACTTGAAATATCTGCACAAAACTAAGCACTGCTGGTTGCACAGATTAAGAAAAATGAAGTATAATAAAAACAAACATCGAAACTTACCTTTCTGAAACAGGAGTCTATAAATTTTGGAATGCTTTCTTTCTGTCTTTCTTTAAACAGAAATGGTAACAGGTCCTGCACATCACAGGTTGACAGGTTTGAAATCTGAGTTCACAGTGGGAGTGACTGCAGTGTTCTCTCCTAACCTGAAATTTTAAAATAAACACTGCAAGTCACACAAAATAAAAAAGGCAATATTAGGAAAACAAAAGAAACTTACCTTTTTTACACAGGAGTCTGGTTTATTCGTCTCCAGGTCATGAAATTCTTACTAGCAAATAACCTTCTCGCAAACACTCTGCATGAGTTTCACCCATCACATAGTACCACTACAGCACTCTTATCCTTCACTAATACTGTAAACCACTACAGGAATAACAATTTTGTATCTGCCATCTTTCTAGACCTATCAGACGCTTCTGACATGGTCTCCCATTCCAAACTAATAGATGTACTAACTGAACTATACTTCTCACCATCTGCCATGGCATGATTTCATAACTATTTATCTGGCCATCAACAATCTGTTCTATGGCAGCGTGACCTATCTCCATGCTTCTTTTATCCATTGGTGACCCCCAAGTATCTATCTTGGGCCCCCTCCTTGTCTCCCTCTTTACTAATAATCTACACACAGCTACTCCACAATGGTTCTATAATACAGTATGCAGATGATCCAACACTTATCTGTGCTGCCACTTCTCTATCAACTCTTCATTCTCAAATACAGGAATCTTTCACTTCTGTTGAAACATGGTTAGCCAATGCCCATCTAATCCTGAACCCAAACAAAACTAAATTATTACTCTTCCAACCTAACAAGGCATCTATCTCATGCCCAACATTTAACATAATAGCCAAAGACAATACTGTGATCTCCAAGACAACCCATACAAAGCTTCTTGGAGTGGAAATAAACAATACCCTAAAATTTGACTTGCATGTCTCCCTAACTATAAAAAAGTCCTTAAGAAACTTGGAAGTCTATATAGGCACAAAAGGTTCCTGACCATAATGGCCAAATGTACATTAGCACAAACCCATCTGCTCTCCACTCTACTATATGCCTCTCCAATTTTAACTAATCTAAGGAAAACTGACTTATCTAAGCTAGAAGCATGTTATAATAAAATTGCTAAGTTTGCATCTGACTGCCCATATAGAACACATCACTGTACAGCTTTATGGATACTAGACTGGCTTGAGCTTCCCAACATTATTCTTTACAACCAACTTTCTCTAACTCGCAAAATTGTAACAAAACCAACTAGAACCCCTGTACTACAAAATCTCATCCTTCTTACAGTTCCAGCAGACCACTGTACTCTAGCAACAGAACTTACTCACCGTCTCCAAGCCCAACAGCACTGCAAGAGAATCTTTATTTTCCAACTATATATCTTGTATATGGAACTCTCTTCCTAACTCCATTCTCTCAATCTCATCCACTAACCACTTTAAGCCATCACTTAAAGCTTATCTAAAAAATAAGTGGCTATGTTCCTGTACTAAACCCTCCTGAGTGCTCTGATACATCATAGTATACCCAAAACATATCCAACTTCTCCCCCGGTGTTTAATCCTTTGTTCCTACCAACCTGTCTTAACCTTATATCCTGACATAAGTCACACCTACAAGTAGTACTAGCTATGTTCAAAGCCTAGGTTTTGTTGTCAAGATGTAACAAATTTGTATGTTCTTATGTATACTACATTTTGTATACTTTATTGATTATTGTAATGTGTGCATGAAAATTTACTGTTACTCATGGAGCTTTTCTCTCTGGGCCTCTGCTGAAAAAGGACCTGTGTCCAGTCGGACTTTCCCAGTAAACAAATGTTAAATAAATAAATAAATGTCAATGAGTGTTCCATCTGAATTCTCCTGAAAAGACTGGAATACTTTCCTGCTGTTTAAATATTCCAGTCTCTATATCCTTTTGTCACAGGTAAGTAGCTTCCAAATCTGAGGACTGGCTAGGCGAGACTGTGTTCTCCCCAAACACAACTTTTAATACTTTAAATGAGTGTACAAAGTAAGCAACACTAGCCACACTCAAAATATAACATACTTAAGGAAAATAAACCAAAAAGCATATCTTTCCTACACATCTGTTTTATGGCAGTGGGTGTTTAGTCTTCAAAACATTGGAATGCTTTCTTTCTGTAAATAGAATATTATAGCAATAACCCACGCCTGGGTGTGGGTAATTCTGGATTTACCCACGGTTGGCGTGGTTTGGTCACAAGGGCGAAGCCCGAGTGGCCAAACAAAGCCAACTGTGCATAAATCCAGCATTACCCACACCCAGAAGTGGGTTATTGCTATTATACAATGACATTATTTAAGAAAAAAAAAAATTACTTTTCTTATATAATGGCATTGTATATTGCCTCCTAGCTGCCCTTCCACAGCTGTCTGGTATTCTGCGGCAGTTCTGATGCACTGCTCATGCGTATGCCTACGCAGTACATCAGAGCTGTGGGCAAAAGCAACGGAGAAAGTAAGATCGCCGTTGCTTTTTACTGTTTCGCTATGTTAAATGGGTTTAACATAGCGAGACAGCTTTAAAAAAAGTAACGGAGATCCGTTGTTTTTAAAAGTCTCGCTATGTTAAACCCATTTAACATAGCGAGACAGTTTGAAAAAGCAACGGAGAAAGCAAGATCTCCGTTGCTTTTACCACTGTCGCTATATTAAAGGAGTTTAACATAGCAAGACAGCTTTAAAAAAAGCAACGGAGATCTCCGTTGCTTTTTTAAAACCTGTCTCGCTATGTTAAACTCCTTTAACATAGCTAGACAGTGTTTTAAAAAAGACTTATACTAATGGAAAAAGTCCGGGCGACCAGACCTTTTCCATTAGTATAAGTCGATTTACAACGTGCACGCTGACCAATCAGTGTGCACGTTTTGGAATATTAATGGGGGGTCATGGTATAATTTGTCTCTATATCCTCCTCATGTCAAAGGTAAATAGCTTACAAATCTGAGGACTGACTATTGGAGTCACTGTTCCCATAACCAGAACAATTCATACTTTAAATCACTGCATAAAAATAAGTATTGTAAAATGTAAACTACAAAAAAAAAAGAAATAAAAATGTAAGTGGGAAATAAACAAAGAAACCTACATTTCCTACACAGGTATCTGTTTTATAGCAGATGGTTTTCAGTCTAGTTTCCACTGAAAACCTTGGTATGGTTTATTTCCCTTTACAAAGAAACATTGATTAGTATAGTCAGTCAATATATTATATATAGTCAATTCTTTTCAAACTACTTTATGGCACAGATGTAAGAATCACACATACAAACAATAATATAAAGTAATCTGCTGAAGAAATACATTTGCTATTAATATCATGTACTTTACTCACCGAAACCTGTAAACAAATCCATGCATTATGAGATATGAAGCATACTCAACCCTTATAAAATAGAATTTTATGAGAAGCGTGAAACCTGCCACCCCCTTTTTCATGCTGTCATCAGTTTGTTTGCTTGTCTTTTTCCCCTTGATCTCTAGATAATATGTTGGCAGACATTTAATTGCAGCTTAACTGCTCACTAGTCTGTGTGAAGATTGAAAAATGTTCCACTTGCATGAAATCCATGGTTGTCTGACTTAATGGCAATTTTAAAAACACCCTCAAGGTTCAATATACATAGAGTGACACCTCCAGTTTAGAGGTAATAGCACATATAATTGAAGTTACATTATCTATTAATGTCGGTAAATATTCACAAGCAAACACATATACATTTACCTATTTTTGTTATGCATTTTTAACCTACTACCTTGTGCCAAAACTAAGGTTTCTACCTGTCCCGTTAACAACAGGACATTCATGGGTTAGATCAAATGATCCTCTTACCCAGTGGATAAAGGAGTGGGTCTTTTGAAAAGCCATACTTGCTTCCAGCTTTTCTATGGCAATTCACTTACATCACCAGCCCAGACCTATAGGCAGCGCTATTCCCTTCTAGGTCAGTGTGTTTCAACTCATGCAGCTATTGGCTGCATTTCATAAAGGGGGTGGGTATTGGGCAGGAAAGTCCTACAAAGCCCACAGGTGCAGAGAGCTATTTATTAGTGCTTCAACACTCAGAAGAAAGCTTTCATAAAAAAAAAAAAAAAAGACTGAGATTTGTTTTTTCCAGCAATCAAGGAGCCAGTAGGAAAGCCAGCAAGCCACTCCAGTCAGCCAGCAAGCTGGTTGCCTGGGAGGAAGTCATGCCAGCAAGTCATTCCAGGAAGCCAGTCCCATGGGAAGAAAGCCAGCAAGCTATTCTCCTGGGAAGCCAATCCAGCCCCCAGGAAAGCCAAGCCAGCCCCCTGGGAAGCCAAGCTAACATGCCAGTCCTCTGCAAAGCCAAGCCACCATGCCAGTCCCCTGGGAAGCCAGCCCAGTAAAGACTATAATTGCAGTGGTAAGTCCAAATAGTATTTTACTAGGATCACAGGAAGTTACTAGGCTAATGGCCCTAGGGCCCTTACAAGCCTAGCCAAGTTCTACTGTTATTTCTATGATCAGCACCTATTGCCCCCATCCAGGAGGGACACAGGTGGGACCCCTGGGGTGAATTTACAGTTACCCATACAATCATCTGGCTGTGTTTGAAGAGGGCCAATGAGGTGCTCTGTTTGACATGAAGTGCGAGCCTGTTCCAAAGGTGTGGTAACCTCTGGGAAACAAATCTGTCCCTCAAGCAGGTTCTATTAATGTCACATATCAGGTTATTGTCTTTAGAGTGAGTAACCTGTGTACTGTTTGACTTATGGAGATGCAGCATTTCCAATAAAGCAGGGTCAGAAATTGCCTTGTATGCAAGCAGAGATCACCCCTGAGTAGTATGTATGAAATGGAATAAAGTGACAATGATTTCAGATGATACACATAGGACAGATGCTGAAGACCTTGAATTTTCCTTGTGTGGAACCTTTGTGGTCTAACCAGTTGCTACAGGTGGTTGAAAAGGTACATACCAAATAGGGTGTTGTACTTAATTATTGGCCTGATGAGGGAAGAGCACAGGGACATTATAACTTCTTTTTTCTAGAGGCACTGCCCTTACATATGAGAAGAGCCATACTAAGGTTGCTTTCAACCTGTGTAACCAGCTCTGTCACCACTGAGAGCATACTTAAGGTGGTGCTATTGATTTGGTAGTTAGCAGGAACTTCACCCTTACTGAAAGGGATAATAATACATTTTTTTTGCATTGAGTTTAAGGCCATGACTTTGGCACCAGTCATTTGTTTGTATGAGACCCTTTTGTAAGATGTTGACATCATTTGGAGATTCTATAACCGCTTCCAGTTTGCAGTCATCAGCAAACTTTGTCAACCACAGACCCTTAGTTTTGGCTTGTACTTCAGAGAAATAGATTATAAACAGTAGAGGTCCCAGGACTGATCTATGTGGAACACCACTGGTTACAGGTCTGCTGTTAGAGGTGGATTTCCCTATTTTTACTATATGGGTTCTATCAGTGAGCCAGTTAGTGACCCATCTAATGATATAAGGGTTGATACCTAGCTGGGTGAGTTTGTTAATGATGCCTGAGTAGGGGAAAGTATCAAAAGCATTGGCTAAGTCTAGGTAGGCTGTATGCAAAGATTTCCCCTTGTTCGGGGCCTTGGTGACTGTCTTGAAGAAGTCCACCAGGTTTAACAGGCATGATCTCCCTTTGACAAATCCAAACTGAGAAGGGTCAAGTGTTTGGAGATTACCTATATCTTTGTTGATAAGGTCCATGTTTTAACTTAAACATGAATATCGTGTTTTAATTAATTTTTACAATGATCAGAAGTAAATGGCGGCACTTAACAGTTAGTCATTTGGGCCTTTGCAAGTAGATGTAAAAAAGTGTATATATAATTCTCTTTTTGGGGCATACTGAACCTTATTTAAAGAAATTTAAGTTCAGCTTGGATCCAGTTTTCAACTGGAGAAGCCTCACGATTGCCCAGTGGTGCAGTTTGTTGTTTCTAGTTTTGTTTTTTTGCCCTAGGACCTTTCTTCATTTGTTTATAGTGTAAATATGGCTGTGTTTCTGTTGGGGCATTTATTTATTTCTTCTTTATGTGGGTAAATTAGTGCTATGGGTTTTATTTCTATTTTTCTTTTTAATGCTGTGTTCAGAGGTAAAATGTAGAACAGTGGGGTCTGCCATGCATTGTAATCTTTTTATAGTGGCTGTTTGGTGATGGCTTGCAAGAAGTCATTTTAAAAGTGAAAAATGTGTATATAACTTTTATTTTTTGAGGGGTATGTTTAGGGGTAAACAAAGTGCATTTAGCATTCTCATAGATGTTACCTATACTATTACAGGTTCCTAGGTAGGTACTAGGTACCTATTGGCTTAAGGGCCTACGTAAGCCTAGCCAACAAGGTTCCCTGGCTTATGCCACCCAAGAAAGTTATTTTCCTGTGACCCTGTCGAGCAGAGCCACAGAAGTGATCCCCGGGGTGTATTCCCTATTTCACATCCACTCATCAAGATTTTTCTTGAAGAGTGCTAATGAGGAACTTTGCTTGACATAGATGGGTAGCTTGTTCCGGAGTATGGGAAGTCCCTGGGACAGGAATCTATCCCTCCAGCATGTCCTGTTTATTGTCATGACAAGGTTTAGGTCCCTAGACCATGTAGCTCAGAGGGATTGGGATTTCTTTAGGTGTAGCATGTCCAACAGCTCTGGGTTTGACATAGCTTTATATGTTAGGCAGAGATCACCTCGGAGTAGGTGATATGCTATGGAGTAAAGTTGGAGTTTTTTGAGATGGTCAGTGTAAGGCATCTGTTTGAGGCCAGTAATCCTCTTTGTGAGGTACGTCTGTGGCCTTTCCAGCTGCTGCAGATGTCTTGTGAGGTACATTCCAAAAGGGGCATTGTACTCTATAATGATCTAATGAGTGTCGAGTAGAGGGGAACAATGACCTCTTTTTTCCTGGATGAGTACCCTTTTGTGATGAGGTGTGCCATGCAGAAGGATTTCCTGACTGCTGTGGCAATGTGATTATCAAAGGAGAGACTACTGTCCACTTGGGTCCCAAGGTCTCTTATCACACATTTGGTATTAGGTAGACTGCTGCCTATGTGGTAGTTCATGGGTACAGAGTTTTTACCAAAGGGGATGACTATGCACTTTTTGGCATTGAGCAGAATTTAAAGTTCAGTGTGCTGCAATGACTTCACACTGTTTGCACCCAAACTGCACCTCGTTCACCACTCTTCTACACTTAAAAGGTGGAAACCCTAGCCAAACTTCACTTTAGACTCACTGAACTCTCTAAAATGTCCATAACTGATGACATAGACACAACATCCTTTGTGAAGTTTTCAGATGCTGACATCAGCCATGCATTAAACAGAAAATACCTTCGAAAGCTGTCTTGGCTGTGGAAATGAGTGCAAAAGTCGAATGACATAAACTATTGTAAAATGTTAATAGAACATTTAATGTTGTGTTGAGTGCTTTCATCTCCACTAAGACTTTATCAGACATACATTAAGCCCCAGCTACAACTTGTGAATAGCATCTAACACTGAGCACCTGTGACAGAAGTTAATGAGATGCCATGGTTTCAGGGATCAAAATAAAATGGTGACAGCATGGTGTGAAGATGCAAAGGTAAACAAGTGAATAAACCAAGAATGTTCAATGAACTTTATTCAAAAAACATAAAGCATTAAGCACTTTCATCCTTAACAATCAGGACTTCTTCAGAATGAATATACTTTACTAAACCTTCTCTTTTTATAGTATCAATAAAATCAAGTAACAAATTATTTAAATCAGTGCTTATATATTCTTAAAGTCATATTATACAAATGTTCACACTTCTCTTAAAATTTATTTTCTTCGAATACATTAAATCAGTAAAATCACCTAAGTGTGACAAGTTTTCATTAATATAAACTACATCCTTATAATTTAGCTGCATGTAGTTTGAGAACAGGCTGAATTGATTAATTCAGACCAGGATGAGTAATGGCATTCAGTTTAAATTGCCAAAGCAATTCCTTATATTCTAGCCTGTTCTCCTAGACACACCCCTTGGGTTTATTTCAACTTGTTATGATATACTAAGTCTACAATCATTGTGTGAATGTTCAAATAATGTATGCTTATACAGAGCATTACTTATATTCTTATTCTTAATACTATAGATTTGCTGGTATATTCTTTTCCTAAATGTTCTCTCTGTTTCTCCTGCATAAAAATAATCATATTTCATACAGATAGCCAAATAAACTATTCTAAATGACCTGCAACTATGAATGATAGCTAACTTTATGATTATCATTTGCTACACACTTCAGCTGATATTGTCTCTATTCATTCAAGACAGTTTTGCTGTTTTATTACATATTCAATATGTATTTTTGTTATAGTTGTTGTTTTGGTGAAAATTAAGTTTGGATTCTTAATTATAAGTTTGTTGTTTGTGCTTTCTTATCTCAAGTGATGGAAGAAAAGGTACTGCAGGCCAGTTCACTTATTTTGTTAACTAATGTTATAAATACATAAATCAATAAAGATAGAGAAAAAGATATAGGTCTACTAGGATAAAAGTTTGCAATATTTATTTAGAATCATACCACATCTTTTAAAAAAAGTAAAAATTTTATTTAAGAAATTATAATTGAAAGTAAAAGGCAGACTTTACTAGTTTCAGGTTTATTTATTTATTTATTAAGCAGCTAGATAGGCTGGTGCAAAGACCCTTTTCTGACCCATTAAAATGACTGTCAGGTTACAAGAATTAAAATAAGTTGAGACCAGAACTGGGAAAGTGCTGTAATTACATGTATATTAACGTTCTGAAGGAAACCTGTTCTTCATTTATTTATTTATTTGTTTATTTATTTATTTATTGACATTTGATTACTGAGAAAATCTGACTGGGTAGGTGCCCATTTTCAGGGAAGGCCTTGAGAAAAAATTCCAGAGTATTAGAAAAACATTTTAAGAACAATAAGATTACAGTCTTCAAAAATAAGATGAAAGCATCAACAGTTTAAATAATTATACCAAATTAGACATAATATGAAAGCACTGGTTAAGAACAGATACAACTTATATGACAATGATTTAATGTTTAGAGCAATTCTAACCAGTTTATAGAGAAATTAAAGGTAAGCTAGTAAAATACAAATAGAAATTGGTATTTGAAGTGAGAGAAAAAGGAGGCTTGTGGCATATTTAGAAAGAGAGTCAGGAGAGAAATTGATGAATAAGGACGCTAGTGAAGAATGAAGACTAAGGAGGCATAAGGTATGAATAGGTACTTGTTCATATACAGGGATACAGTTTATGTTGGATACGAGCAAGAACTGTGCCAGAGTATGATTTAGATAAAAGTATTTCTTTCTTTCATGTTTGTGGTTTGGGGACCTTGAAAACTCACCTGGACTCAAATATCTCTGAGATACGTGCCTTTTAATGATGCTTTCTTGTTTTAATGGCATATCAAGATGGTTAATTGTTAACAGCCTATGCAGGTATTAATTAGAAAATATTTGATACATAAAATTAATGTGTCTCTGTCTCACAGACACAAACACACCCAAACTCACACGTGTAGTATAATGGATTAAGATTGATTTTGATTCCACAGATTGTACACAACAGTCTAGGAGTTGATCAGTGTGGGACAGAGTCCTCTCAGGCAAAGGGACACTAAGGAAGGTGTCATCAGCATAAAAATGTATGATCATGTTATACCCTAGATTTAACCAGAGCTGTAGGAAGGGAAGAATAGGCCCTGGGCATACAACCATGTGGTACCATCTCCCTCACTATCTATAAGTGATTGCGATTGTTTAATGACATTCATAAGCTGCCAAAACTTTTGCTAACCGCAGTTTGATCGCCTCTACTCAGCTTTTAAACTGTTTGTTTAGCTTTTCAGTGGTAGTTTAACTACCTTTAAAAAAACACCCATTTCACACTGAAAGCAGTTCAAAGATATGCTTTTTAAATGTAGATAAATTATCCCTGAAAAAAAGATCATTCTGATAGTTTATAAGCTCTCTCTAAGCAATCAGTCACTTAATGAAAGTTTACAAGCTATCAACATTTTCTGTTGTAGGTATGGTGTCACTTACAAGTTGGTGCTAGGAGCAGCATTCCTCTTTGCTGCAACCTTCCTATGGCCCTGAGTTTAACTTAGTCCTTTGAGATTCATCATTCACCCATATCATTAGTGCAATGCTTTTTATTGTAAAAGGCAATACAATTAAGGGAAGCAGGCAGCCTTCTCAGATACGCCTCTTGTTAGTCTTCAAAAATGAGATAAGAAGCTCAAATGAGTGGAGGAAATTGAACAGGTATTTGCAAGTGAGTCTGTCAGATATCTTCTCCATATCAAGATTGATAAAATCTCAATAAGTGGATGGGGGATCATAGGTTTGTCCCAGGGATTACTCCCGTGTCACTATTAGACAGAGGCACAGTAAACTAAACTTTAAAAAAGGGCACAGTATACTCAAATCAAGGGGTGGCGTAAGCCATACAGAATTAGGCTAGGCTTATAATTGCCCCAGGGCAGATAGCCTAGTATGAACCTATGAACCTATGATTGTAGAGGGGTAGACTCTCCCAGCTTTTAATATGAAAGGGAGATAGCACCTTAGACATTGACTAGGATTTATGTACCTGAAAGGAAAATGGCTTGATTATGGTGAATTAGAGCAGGTAGTATATGTTGTCGTATATGATTCTATTTATATGTCTGTATACATATATATATATATATATATATATATATATATATATATATATGTGTGTGTGTGTGTGTGTGTGTGTGTGTGTGTGTATGTGTGTATGTGTGTGTGTGTGTGTGTGTGTGTGTGTGTGTGTGTGTGTGTGTGTGTGTGTGTGTGTGTGTGTGTATGTATATATATATATATATATATATATATATATATATATATATATATATATATGTCGCCTGCCAAGATCTTGAAATTCCAAAACTTCGAACCTCTGATTACAGAAGCCCAGACGATCAAACTCTTGCAATATCGAAATGTAAAAAAAAAATATCTAAAACGTTAAAACTTCTGAAGTCATGTTTTTGCAGGGTGCAAGCCTCCCTGCTCCCCCCACACCCCCTGCTACTTAAATATACCAACTTTGAGATTGCACTACAGGGAAGAATGGCAATCTCCATTGACAAGTTTTGACATTTCAAGACTTTGATCCTCTGGGCTTCAGTAATCAGAGGCTCGAAGTTTTGAAATTTTGAGATTTGGTAGGGGACCTATATGTATGTATATGTGTGTGTGTGTGTATATATATATATATATATATATATATATATATATATATATATATATATATATATATATATATATATATATGGGTCTACTTTGTTTCATTGAATCTCATTTCACTGAATTTCATTTCACCCCGACCACTTTGCTGAAAACTCATTTCACTGAATCTCATTTCACTGAACTGCAGTTAGTATATATGGCACTGTGTAGTAAGGCAAGTAAAAGTTATATGCCCTTTCCCCACTGTAGTGCGATCCTGGAGTTAGTATATATAGTTGGGGGTGGGGGCATTAAGTACATATTATCTTCTGGAGAGAGTTATTCATTGGTGTTGTAACTATGTATGTCTATTGTTTAAAATGTATTAGTCTGAAGTTTTTGGTAAAATGCAATATAAAACAACCCCCCCATAACTATATATACTAACTCCAGGATCACACTACAGTGGGGAAGAGGGCATACACATTTAATTTGCCTTACAGTACTCTAGACAGTGCCATATATACCAAGTTAACTACAACTACATACACATGGTACATCACTTTTCGAATAAAGCTCCAGGTAACATTAAGGTTACTGAAGACAATTACATGCACATACTACATCAGTAGTTGTGAAAAATGAAAGACTGACAGATCTGAGCAGCATTACAGTTAAATGAGATTAAAGGATTACAACAAAAGCCATTAGTACTAATAATACTAGAAAATACATGACAGATGTTTTAAAAGTTCACATTTTACTAATGTCATTTAGTAATAGGATTAAAAGGACTAAATTGTAGCATTACTATTGGGTCCCTGTTGAAATGTTCACACTCAAAATGCTGAGTGCCAAAAAGTCCAAAAACAAGACAAAAACACAGGAGAAGAGCAAATCTCAAAAATCAATCTTCTCCTTAAAATGTCTTTTTGCCACCCCCACATCCCAGACTTATATATACCAACTCAGAGGTCATCATACCTCTGAGAAAAGGGAATATTCCAAGAAATTGCATCTTGGACTTAGTATATGTTAGTCTGATCTTTCAGCCATTCAGTCTCATAATTTCAGGATTTGCTCTAGTGGATCTCGACATTTCAAATGGTTACCATAATTATTTTGTGTAAACAGAAAAGGCAGGATATCATATATATCATATATATACACACACACACACACACAACAGGCTAGAGAGGCTTCCAGTTTAGCACATTTGACTTCCTGATGTTGATGTCCAAAATTGTGTTTTCTCTAAGAAATCACTGCTGTTGACATTTCTAATTGTTTGTTAGCAGTGTTTCACATGCGAGAAATGACAGTCCAAAGATGTGTGCATTTGATAAATATGCAGGGTAGCAAAATAGAACAATCCCTTGTTGTCCCTGTGCTACAGAATAATGAAGTCCAGGTAACCTGAGTATGACCAGACAGTTTCTACTTTCCCTCTGCTTAACAGTTTCATAACATAAAGCAAGATACTTACTTACTTACTTCCATTAGCATTTTAGCATGCATTTAATGGCTTTCCTATCACAAGAATGTTCAGTATTAAAGCAGTTCATATATTATAGCTAAGACAATATAAAAATAAGCAAGCCTCAGTAATACTAAACTAATAATCACAGTAACTTTGCATACCTTCCTGTCTGAGAACCACACATTATGAGTACTTTGTAGCATAAAAGCCTTAAAAGTCTGCTGAGAGACAACAAAATCTACATGAAACAACAAAAAGCACAGGAGCAAGCCACAGCTGTATAAGGCAGTTCTCATAAGCAAAATACTCAGCTTCAAAACGAAAAATCCAAAGGAGCAGCAAACCGGAGTGCAGTTAAAAATCAGTTTATTCTTAGAACAAAATGGTTAGCGCTTTCACCCAAGCAGGCTTCTTCAGACCAAATACACCTTACTTTAAAATCACTGAAATATATACACCTGCTAAGTGAATCATGCTGACATCACATCCTGTCCAATAAAAACTTATAAAACAACTATGAATTCATATATAAAAACATTACCTAGTTCAATAAATCATCTACAATTGATCAACTATAAATCAGATAAAAATAATTTATAAAAATAAGTTATAAAAATACATCAATTATAAAAATACTATTTCATACTACATTATGTCAATCGATGCCCTTAATAATGCTCATCATGTGCTATAATAGTGTCACATAAGGTTCATCATGGAAATAAATAATACTATATGTATTATAAAAATAAACAGAGTCATCTAATAATCAACCTCCTGTTCTTAAGTGCAGGTCTAATAGGTATCTTATCATTTAAGCCCAGTTTATGATCAGCCCTAAGCCTAATTAATGATCCATTTTAATTCACATCTCTCAGTAACGTTCCTAATATCTCCACCTCTCAGGCTAGGTGTATTAGCCTGTAGCACTGAGAATCTAAAGCTGTGATGCTCATTAGTATCTAGGACATGTTTGGAAAGAGCATTCTTAGTAGATTTAATACGTATATTATAGACGTGTTCTCTTATTCTTTCTCTTAATCATCTATCCGTCATACCTACATAAAACGCGGTGCACGCTATGCACCTAGCTAAATATGCATGTTCCGATTGGCAACTCGCTCTAACCTTAAATTGATAGCACTCAGATGTAACAGGGTGTAAAAAGTTAGTGTCACTGTCTATAAAACTACAAAAATTACAACTGTTACATGGTATAGTGCCACCTTGTGAAGAATCCCTTACATTACTTGTTATGTCCTTGGGAACACACAGTAGTCTACGTAAATTCATCCTATTCCTATATAAAAATTGTGGTTTCTCACCGACAACTTCCTTAAGACTAGGGTCCACCTAAAAAATGTCTGTAATGTTATTAATGTCCTGTGTGTAAAAAAGGGACATCTTAACCTCTGGATTCCCTGAAGGTCTACCTTTATTCATAAATTCCATATGGCTATCTACTCCATTTCTCTCAGCAAAATAAGGGCAGGCAATATCTCTCCTTAATAAGTGAATCCCTTCAAACCCTGTTTGTACTTCTTCCATTTTATAAGATCTATCTACTAATCTATCTCTCAGGTTAGATAACTCACATTCAAACCCTTCATTAGTTGGATTAAGTCGTGAAGCACGCATAGCTTGACCTCTAATGATGTTCTTGAAAACAAAGGTGGGATGCATGCTATCTCTATGTAACAGTGTATTCTTGCGGCATGTTTTTCTATGAACACCTGTATTCAGGGACCTGTTATCTAACCTCTCAATATATACATCAAGGAATGATATTCTAGATTCAGATTTCTCCATAGTAAATTTCAGATGGTCTGTAAGTGAATTAATGTAATCAAAAATGTATTGTAGCTCTGTATCATTACCTTTCCATAGGAGGAACAGGTCATCCACGAAACGGGTATAAAAAATCACATGTTTCTTAAAGCTGACTAAAGGAAAGAGCTTCTCCTTCTCCCAAATAGCCATAACAAGATTGGCGTAGCTATTGGCACATGAAGTGCCCATAGCTACGCCATCTTTTTGAATATAAGCTACATTGTTAAAAAGAAAAATGTTATTTTCTAGTATGACTTCTAACAATGAGCATAATAAATCAATATGAAATGTGCTGAAATTGGTGTTATCTTTTAAGCACCTGTGTATACCTTCCACTCCTTCGCTGTTCGGTATGACAGTGAAAAGTGATTGTACATCAAGTGTAACCATTTTATAATAAAGGTCACTGGGAAACTCAACAATTTTACTATATAATGTTAGTAAAAACTGTTTGGTATCTTTTAAAATATGTGAATACTTATCTACCACAGGTCTTAAGGAATTTTCAAGGTACAGAGATAATGCTTTTGTCACCCAGTCCCTAGAAGCGACTATGGGCCCCATAGGGGGCTGTATAGGGTTTTTATGGACTTTTGGTAGTCCCTGGATGATAGGTAATAGAGGATTATCAACATTCAAAAATTGAAAAAACTCTAGAGTAATAATGTTACTTCTAGATAAATCTTCCAACACGTGTAAAATTCTCCTTACACATAGATGTATTTCATCCATGGAAATAATAGAATAGAACCTATCATCACTCAGCATGCATACCATGCTATCATAGTAGCTAGTCTTATCCATTACCACTACTGGTCCACCCTTATCTGCAGGTCTTATCACAATTGTCTCATCATTTTTTAATCTATTAAGGGCTCTTCTCAATTTGATGGTTAAATTACCATACCATTTCTTCTGACAATGTAGCTTATATTCAAAATGATGGCATAGCTATGGGCACTTCATGTGCCAATAGCTACGCCAATCTTGTTATGGCTATTTGGGAGAAGGAGAAGATCTTTCCTTTAGTCAGCTTTAAGAGGCATGTGATTTTCCATAACCGTTTCGTGGATGACCTGTTCCTCCTATGGAAAGGTAATGATACAGAGTTACAATACTTTTTTGATGAAATTAGTTCACTTACAGACTATCTGAAATTTACTATAGAGAAATCTGAATCCAGAATATCATTCCTTGATGTATATATTGAGAGGTTAGATAATGGGTCCGTGAATACAGGTTTTCATAGAAAAACATGCCACAAGAATACACTGTTACATAGAGATAGTATGCATCCCACCTTTATTTTCAAGAACGTCATTAGAGGTCAAGATATGCGTGCTTCATGACTTAATCCAACTAATGAAGGGTTTGAATGTGAGTTATCTAACCTGAGAGATAGATTAGTAGATAGATCTAATAAAATGGAAGAAGTACAAACAGGTTTTGAAGGGGTTCACTTATTAAGGAGAGACACTGCCTGCCCTTATTTTGCTGATAGAAGTGTAGATAGTCATATGGAATTTATGAACGAAGGTAGATCTTCAGGGAATCCAGAGGTTAGGATGTCCTTTTTTACACACAGGACATTAATAACATTAGAGACATTTTTTATAAGAACTGGGGAGTACTCACGGGTGGACCCTAGTCTTAAGGAAGCTGTAGGTGAGAAACCACAATTTTTATATAGGAATAGGATGAATTTACGTAGACTACTGTGTTATCCCAAGGACATAAAAAGTAATGTAAGGGATTCTTCACAAGGTGGCACTATACCATGTAACAGTTGTAATTTGTGTAGTTTTATACACAGTGACACTAAGTTTATACACCCGGTTACATCTGAGTGCTATCAATTTAAGGTTAGAGTGAGTTGCCAATCAGAACATGTTATATATTTATCTAGGTGCATAGCGTGCACTGTGTTTTATGTAGGTAAGACGGATAGACGATTAAGAGAAAGAATAAGAGAACATGTCTATAATATACGTATTAAATCTACTAAGAATGCTCTTTCCAAACATGTCCTAGACACTAATGAGCATCACAGCTTTAGATTCTCAGTGCTACAGGCTAATACACCTAGCCTGAGAGGTGGAGATATTAGGAACTTTACTGAGAGATGTGAATTAAAATGGATCATTAGGCTGAGGGCTGTACATAAACCTTGCTTAAATGACAAGATATCTATTAGACCTGCACTTAAGAACAGGAGGTTGATTATTAGATGACTATGTTTATTTTTATAATACATATAGTATTATTTATTTCCATAATGAGCCTTATGTGACACAATTATAGCATATGATGAGTGTTATTAAGGGCATCGATTTATATAATGTAATATGAAATAGTATTTTTATAATTGATGTATTTTTATAAACTTATTTTTATAAATTATTCTTATCTGATTTATACTTGATCAGTTGTAGATGATTTAATGAACTAGGTAATGTTTTTATATATGAATTTATAGTTGTTTTATAAGCTTCTATTGGACAGGATGTGATGTCAGCATGATTCACTTAGCAGGTGTATATATTTCAGTGATTTTAAAGTAAGGTGTATTTGGTCTGAAGAAGCCCGCTTGGGTGAAAGCGCTAACCATTTTGTTCTAAGAATAAACTGATTTTTAATTGCACTCCGTTTTGCTGCTCCTTTGGATATTTCATTTTGAAGCTGAGTATTTTGCTTATGAGAACTGCCTTATATAGCTGTGGCTTGCTCCTGTGCTTTTTGTTGTTTTATCACAATCTCTACTTCAGCTTAAGGAACATTTGTTCTCTGGTAACACTCATTTTTGTTTTATAATCTACATGAAATTTGAAGTGAATTATACAAGCAGAAAGACATGCATACATACATACATCACTGCAGTAATGATACCCAGTCTTTATATTAAACATATTCAAAACTATAAGAGCCCATCAACTGAATGTCAATAAAAGGCAGCTCTGTGCAAAAGAGGCTTACAAAATAAACCACAGCCAAATAACAGTAGTTCAGAAGTACTGAATGCATAAAATAAACTCAATACACTCATTTCATTACAGTGTGACCTGCAGTCAGAGTTTCAGTGCCGTATCCAATGGATTGTGAAGTAAAAACATTTACTCAACTCCTCAAAAACAAAAGCTATGTTATTTGGCAGTAAAAAACTCAACAGAACCCCAGATTCCCTATTACTCCAAGATGACAATAACACCTCACTGGCACAAGTTCTGTCTTTCAAATATCTGGTACTATAGTCAGACCCCTCTCTCACTTTCATTATACACATTAAGATCAAACATAGAAAGATCAAATCTGTCCTCTTTTGTGGATATTAAATATCACTCTTTGTCTCACGCTCCTTCAGATCAGCAATAGGGGACAGTGTTTTTCTCCATTAACTTGAATATGGTTTCCCACTTATTGCAGATGCCTCTATAAATAAATGATACTACCATATAATCCATCTCAAACAAAATCTGTTAGTTTATCACACACTCTCCTAGGAATGAACACCACTGCTTAACTTTGGAAAATAATGGCTTCCAGTTAATCAAAGCTCTACTCCTTCGCTGTAGGGTGTTCAAAGTCCAGCATAAGTAGCCTCTTTCTCCTTTAACTTCTAAACTAATAGGACAAGCTCCCTCTTACAACCTCAAAACCCATAACTACTAATGTCTTCTGCAAACCCGTCAGTCCTAAGTGAATACTTCTGACCATCTATTCTCAAAACTAGGCCCCAAGCTGTGGGAATGCCTCTCTTTCTATCTTAAAAAACACTTCTTACCCCAAACCCCTTGCACTGTTAAAATCTCATGTAAAAGTTCAAACCAAATGCACATGCAGCACAACCAATCATATAACCTAAAGTTTCCTGAATGACTAGCTCCCCAAATCTGATCTAACCCTTGCTATGCCACATGCACCCAAGACTAGCTGCCTTTCTATAATCCTTGTATATGCCGGATATTATGCTCATTTTTGTCTTCATTGATTTTATAACGTAATAGTATCATTATTATCAGTAATTACTGTAACATTTATTCTGCATATAAACCATGGGATGAGATGGCAGTTGGTCAGAACTGATTAGTGTTCTACCCTGGTGAACACATTCAAATAATTAATAAACTAAAATGCAGACGAGTGGGTTGGAAAGCCCAATGGTGGCTTACCTATTTTTATAGAAAACAGAATAATCGAAAAAACAGTTCTAAATACCTTAACAAGCCATGCCCCACCATCTAAATGGTATGACAGTGTATACTCCAGAACAGATGTCAGTCTGCATCAACAAGCCTACATGTTATGTTTGCCATACTAGCTTAAACTATCATGTACAACTTTGTGATCTAAATCAGTTATAATTTCTTCACATCCTGTACAGCTTATTAATGCAAATCACTATTATCTTTTTAGCTGCAATAGCCTTTGAATCTGGCACCGTGTTATCATTTCACTCACAAGCCACTGTGAAGTTAGAAAACAAATAACATCACACAATATTTTCAAAATAGGCCAACCAGATATCCATATGAAACTGGTGCCCTGATGTTGCATGAAAGATGTATATTGCAGTATGAAATAGTATATGCAGTTTTAGAAAAAAAACTCACTGCAACTGACTGTCCAGTGAATGAGGATTTGTTTTAAAATCAGGATACATGTAAGTGTCTCTCATTACTTCAAATGCATAGGTGGAGCACAACTTTCAGGAGACATGAACCGATGTGTCCAGCTTTTGCAAACAACATTAGCATTGCTGGTGAATATCAATTGCATTTTTAACTTTCCAAAAAAGCTAGTATAATCTGTACCTTACATAGTTCAGTTCTCCCTGAACTACTTCTTGGCATATATGTAAAACTCAAGAGATAAAAATGACAATGTAATTTAATCTGATGTGGAAATATATAATATATATGATAATATCAGTATTAAGGTCCACATACTTTCCACAGCAAAAGCCTGTAAGCACACAGTATGAGGTATAAAATATACTCAGCACATATAAAACTGGAAGAATTTTATAAGAAGCCTGAAATCTTTTTTGTAATAAACAGTCATACCAGTAGAGAAACAAACATAAATTAATATATGGAATTCCAATATAAACTTTTTGCTTTCTTCCTGGGAAACAGTAAAGGCACTTAACCTTTAACTTTTTATCTGTTTTCATCCATATACATTTGACTTACCTTCTACTATTTTATTTTACTGCTTAACCTTCCTAATTACATGCCATCCCTACCTCTATTAACCTTCTGGCGTTATTCTGATTGTCTTCTTTTTCTCCAGTCCTTAGGTAATTTGCTGAAAGGCATTTAATTTCAACTTTACTGTTCAATAGCTTGTGCGAAAAATTTAATTTTTTCCCAGGTATATGAACTCCACAACTGAGCTGTTCAATACAACATTAAAAAGAACTTCAGGATTAATAAACGACAGAGACACCTCAGCTTTGCAGACAACAGCACCGATCAGTAAGAACAGGTATTTACTAATGCTGGCAAATGTTCACATTTACCTGCTTTGCTGTGCATTTTCATCCTGCTGCCTTATGACAAAACTAACTTCCAACTCACTGAGTTCACTAGAATGCTTAGCACTTATGACACAAACACTACACCTTCTGTGACATCTTCACATGCTGACATCAGCCCTACAGGAAGCCCCACCCACAACTTATGAATAGCATCTAACTGTGAGAACCTCAGACAAATGTTACTGAAGTGCTGTGGTATTCTATCTTGCTTTTGTTTTCCTGGTTTGTCTGACTTTAGTCAACAACCCTCATTTCTGTGGAGGCCCAGGGAGAAAAGCTCCAGCGTATTACAAACATTTTTAAACAGACATATAGTAATATACATTAATAGACGTTCAATAATATACATTACCAATTACACATTCATTTAATAATTAGATTACTTTCATATGAAAGTAGAGGCAGTTATTATAGTATAAAAGATACTTAAGCATTAGTAGAGGTTTAACATTGAGCATTTGAAGAGGTGTATTAGTGGGTTTGTCAGACAGATAACAGATCATGTGATTGGTGCTTAAAAAAGTAAAAAAACAGAAGTGAGGGGAGAAACTAGGTAGGGCAGAAACAGGTTCAGAAACAATTATATATATATATATATATATATATATATATATATATATATATATATATATATATATATATATATATATGGCTATCATAAGGTTTATATTAGAAGTATAGAAATGGTGTGACAAAATAATGCACATAGCTGGGAGATACTAGTAAAGCTCTTCTATTGGTGACAAGTGATTGTGGGGTATAGGATTCTGAATGAAGAGAAATAATTTCATGATATGGCAAGCTGAATGTAACAGGGGGTGCTCACTATCACCCTTTAAACATAAACTAGATGACTGCATGGTTAGCTACAAATTTACCCCAGAATTGAGTGATATGAACCTCCTGATTAAAGGAGGATACTGGCAAGGTGACAATGGTCATGAGACTCAGTGGCCATGGAATATCTATGAAACTGTGAAGCTGAGTCTACACGTGTAATCATGTTCTGAAAGAAAGCTGTCCTTTATTAAGGTAAGTGTTGTTTTTCCCATCCTGATTGGACTTATCCTTGCCCCATACTTAAGTTCTACAGAAACATAATGGAGGTACTGCAGATCACACCTGATCTTCTTTTCCTTTGGATAATCAAGCTGATGGTAGCTTGAAGAGAACATACAGCTAGTGCTATTATATGTGGTGTTCTCACATCCATCACACCAGTAGGCATTTTGTTTATTTGGTACATTAATTTCTTTAATGAATACACGGCTCTTTACTCAAGCAGTTTTATTAATCACATTTCAGAGATACACAGACTGGCTTTCAGCAGAAATGTTGTTATACTGCAGTAAGCTTCTAAGTCATATCAAGGTAAGGAACCACATCGAGGTCCACTCATACCACCACTCCTACTAAAAAGTACCAGTTAAGTACAGAGACATAGTAATGACTCACACCATCATCCACTCCAGCAAACAGTAGGTATTTAAACCTAAGTACATACACAATTACATGAGTATAACTGGTGCTCGTAATCGCATTTTGGAGATCTTTATCTTTGCATCATTAGGATGTGGATCTTTAACCCATCCAGGTTTTCCTCACATTGATGTAGAGGAGATTGAGGGGGTGCAGCACTCTTAATTGTTTGATTTTTTTTACAACAGCAGTTTTTTTTAACTTTTTTAAGCTGTAAGACAATAAACGCTTTATGGATACAAGTTCTGGTCCCTTGGAGCACCTGGTTTATTTTATTTCTGGAATACCTACTGGGTTTGCTACCTTGTCTTTTATAGCACTCTTAACAGTGTGATTTCCTTCTGAAAAGATACAGAATTTAGGTCCCATCTGACCATGATGGTGGTACTTAAAGTGGAACGAACTCTTGACAGTATGTAGCTTGTGGTCCTTGTCCACTGTGGTGCTTCACCCTTTGCATTATCCTACTTCTGCAGAGCAGGATAAAAGAAGGTGCTGCAGCACTGAGGTACAGTCCTTTGGGTGTTATGTTAAACTGAGATCCCACCTGTTCCGGTATATAGTAGGTCAAGCAGAACAAACACTCAGAGTGTATAGCTGTTGCTCATCATGCTGTCCTAATGCACCTTATCCTCAGTCTAACTGACAGAAGTGTAGCTGGATCAACCAGTGCCCTGTGCCGGTACCATGGAGTAGTGACCCCCGAAGCTCTTTCAGTGAAGAGCAATAAAAAAAAAGAACACTCTTTAGACTGGCACACCAGTTGGGTGACCAGATACACAACACACACCCCTCCCACCTGCCCCAGCCAATCAGATCCTGTTTCTGTGCCCTGCCCGACCCTCCTTCCTGTCATTTTAGTATTTTAGTAAAAAAAAAAAAAAAACTTTATTCCCCGCAGAGAGGGTTACAATACTCAAATTTTAGTTTGAAAAAAAAAAAAACAAACCAAAAAAACCCCACTGCATACTGGTAATCAACAGTCCCAGTAATATTTCCCGCTGTTTAAAAAATACTAGACTTTGCAAGCCCAAGCTGACATTCTTCAGGAACAGCAAAATTTATCAAGAAACCCATCAAAGTGTCATCTCACTACTATCTTCTTGGTTAACCCTAAGTATATTGGAGGCATCATGAAGCAGCAAGACTCTTGAACCTTTTTGTTATAAAAGTACCATATATAAGGACATAACATTTGTTACTTAATGATCTGAATTTCTTGTTTCACTATTTTTGGTACTGTGTAACTCTGCACATTGTTAAAGGAAATGGCATGTTTAGTGTCTCTAAAGCAGACACATCAGACAAACTTTGGACAGTAGATACTTGTGTGGCACTGTATTAATCTTGAGGTTTGAGTTTAATAGTTAATTTGAAAGTTAACAGGCTCATGTGACTTGGTTTATCCTAAAGAAGGAGAGAGGCAGAGGTGGGTAAACTTACTTCCAGAGGATTAGTCCTTCAATAGTGATGTCTTTTGGCTTTTCCCAGTTAGAGGTCGCCACAGCGGATCACCAGTCCACTTATGAGTGGCAGTGGATTATTTACGGTGTCGAGTTGCCAGCTCGCCCACTCATACATGCACCTACCTGCATGTCTATAAAGTTAACTCGATCATGGGGAGGACATGCAGACTCTGCACAGAATGCGCTCCAGCTGAGAATCGAACTGGAGAGCCTCTTGCTCTAATGCAAAAATGCTAACTGCTGCACCACTGCAGCCTAGTATTGCTCCTTCAATAATAACAGGGAATTAGGGTAGAATCAAGGTTGTTTTAAGATAAAAAACAAATCCAGGAACAAATGTACTAACTGTTCAAAGTTTAATATATATATATATATATATATATATATATATATATATATATATATATATATATGGATTCACTTCAGAAGCTCGAAATACTGAAATCTCGAATTTCAGTATCTCAAGCCCAAGAAGTGGAATCCACAAAACAACGAAAACTAAAAAACGTGAAATTCAAAACCTCGAATACCGGAAGTTTTGAATTTTGTGGTTTCACTACATACACACACACACACACACACACACACACACACACACACACACACACACACACATACATACACCTACCTGCATTTTACCTGATTTTGGCCTAGCACTCAAGTGTGGGGTCATTTATTGCACTGTTGTGATTATTTTGCTGCTTGTGTACCTCTGCTACCTTTAAACTACAACAAAAAGAAAAAAAAAAAATCTTGCTTTTTTCCCACTTTGTGACAGTTAAGAAAGTTCAGTTACAGATTTGCTGTTCTGAACTGTTTGGAAGTTTCTAGAAGGCCAGTGCTTGCTTGGGCTAAAGGGAAGTCTCTGTGTTCACCAGTGGGAGTGGTTAACACTGAACAGCCTGCCTGTCCCTGGAGGAGTGGTTACTACCTAGAAGCTGTAGTTTTATTGGCCATTTGGGTCAATTCTAAACTCCTTGATCTGTCTCTCTTAAAACCTGGCTGCCTCATGGTTTTGGCATCTTTTCAGGCTTGCTAGTTGTTGCTGAAGCACCTACCAAGGGGAGAAAATGCTGAGAGAAGAAAAGGAGCCACTTTTGTGATTTTAAGTATTTTCTTCTGATTTTTTGTTAAGTTTTACTGCTTTGCCACCTACTTTTTGGCATTTTCCGGCTTGCCAAAGTTTATATCTGTAACAGTAACAGTACTTGGAACACATCTAAAGCCTGTTTACTGTATTTCCTGTGTTGCACTTCATTTAAAATCGTTTTTTCTCTAAAAACTGCATTTTACCTGATTTTGGCCTAGCACTCAAGTGTGGGGTCATTTATTGCACTGTTGTGATTATTTTGCTGCTTGTGTATCTCTGCTACCTTTAAACTACAACAAAAGAAAAAAAAAAAAATCTTGCTTTTTTCCCACTTTCTGAAAGTTAAGAAAGTTCAGTTACAGATTTGCTGTTCTGAACTGTTTGGAAGTTTCTAGAAGGCCAGTGCTTGCTTGGGCTAAAGGGAAGTCTCTGTGTTCACCAGTGGGAGTGGTTAACACTGAACAGCCTGCCTGTCCCTGGAAGAGTGGTTGCTACCTAGAAGCTGTAGTTTTATTGGCCATTTTGGGTCAATTCTAAACTCCTTGATCTGTCTCTCTTAAAACTCGGCTGCCTCATGGTTTTGGCATCTTTTCAGGCTTGCTAGTTGTTGCTGAAGCACCTACCAAGGGGAGAAAATGCTGAGAGAAGAAAAGGAGCCACTTTTGTGATTTTAAGTATTTTCTTCTGATTTTTTGTTAAGTTTTACTGCTTTGCCGCCTACTTTTTGTCATTTTCCGGCTTGCTAAAGTTTATATCTGTAACAGTAACAATACTTGGAAGACATCTAGAGCCTGCTTACTGCATTTCCTGTGTTGCACTTAATTTAAAATTGTTTTTTTCTCTAAAAACTGCATTTTACCTGATTTTAGCCTAGCACTCAAGTGTGGGGTCATTTATTGCACTGTTGTGATTATTTTGCTGCTTGTGTATCTCTGCTACCTTTAAACTACAACAAAAAGAAAACAAAACAAAAAAATCTTGCTTTTTTCCCACTTTCTGAAAGTTAAGAAAGTTCAGTTACAGATTTGCTGTTCTGAACTGTTTGGAAGTTTCTAGAAGGCCAGTGCTTGCTTGGGCTAAAGGGAAGTGGTTACTACCTAAAAGCTGTAATTTTATAGGCCATTTTGGGTCAATTCTAAACTCCTTGATCTGTCTCTCTTAAAACCCTACAACTCTCTTTTTGTGCAGTTTTGCACACTGAGCAGCGTCGAGCAGCGCCGCCTAAACAGGTTTAAACTATTCCAGGCTCCACAAAGTCTGCTCTTCACTTTTTCCCTTAGAACTGTTCAAACTCTCAAAGTAATCATGCTATTCTCTTTCTAAAGCACTGCACTTGCTCAGTTCTTATAATGAAACACTAACTAACTAAAGCACTATACCCTCCTTGACGTCTCATAAGTATTAGGCTCCCGATTGGTCCTTCCTGATCAAGTAAAAAATCAGTTCCCTTCCCTAATCTGATCAGTAAAAGAACAGTTCCCTATACTAATCTGGTATGTCCAAGGGTCAGTTTCAAGGTTACTCTCCAGTCCAGCTGGTGAATCTGGGAATTTTGAGGCAATGTTAGAATTGCCTTATGTACACAGACAACCCCATCCTCCTTCCAACAAACTCTAATACATGTGAGAGATGCAGTTACACAGCCAAACTGGAGGCAGAGCTCTCTCAACCCAAGACTGGCACAGTCAGTCAGGAGGAAAAGGTAACCACCCACACCACAAATCCAGTCTCATACAGACTAATTGCATCTGCATACCCAACACATAAACACACAAAAACATACTCGGAGGCTCTAAATAAAAATCTGCCTAAACAGCAAATACCTCCTAAGCAGATATCCAAGCAACAGCCACCCCTCAACAATACCCACGAATCACATATCTCACAAATCAGTGTGCCTCACAGTCACAGCCCTTTAAGGCCAAACAACACACCAAATACACTTGTTATAGGGGACTCTATTGTCCGGCACATTGACGTCCCGCTCACCAGACTGAACAAGGAGAAGGTCACTGTAAGCTGTCTGTCAGGTGCCAGGATCTGCCACATAACGCAAGCACTCAGGTCACTCCAAAGCGAGTACAAGTATGACTCCATCATTGTCCATGCTGGTGTGAATGACCTGAGACGTACCTCCCTGGACTACATGAAAAGAGACATAGATGAGCTCTCTGACCATGTAGCCCAGGCTGATATAACCCTGACCTTGAGTAGCATCTTGCCCTCACCAAGAATGATGCCACAGTATAAAGACAAAATAATCAGTTTCAACAATTGGCTAAAGTATTGGTGTCATTCAAAGGGGATCCAGTGTCTGTCAGCCTGGGATGACATGCTCGACAAGCCATGTTGCTTCGCTAGGGACGACTTGAACCTGTCACCCTTAGGCTTTCGTATACTGGCCAAGGCTCTTGCCACCCCCATAGTGCCTTTTTTAGGCAAGGCTCAAAGGACAAACCCACCTCCATAGACAACCCAAGGATAAAAAAACTAAAGGTAATGCTACTCAATGCCAGAAGTCTAAACCTCAAGATGCACGCACTTGAGGCTCTCCTCAGTATGGAGAAAATTGATGTCTGTGCAGTAACAGAAACCTGGTTCAAGGCTACTGAGAGCACCCCAGCACTACCAGGTTATAACTCATACCATGCTTTTCGGCCCCAAAACTTGGACCAAAGCACAAAAGGAGGGGGAGTATCTATATTCATCAAAGATACCTACGCCTCCAGGTTAGTGGCACTGCACGAAGCATCGGAAACCATCCATGTGCAACTAACAGCGGGCAAAACTGCCTTTCAGTTTGTAGCCTGCTACAGAACACCCTCCCTATTACAGGAACCCCACTTGGCATTCCTGAGAACACTGGAGAATATGAAGGTCTCTCCAAACACTATGTTATTGGGTGACTTCAACTACCCAAACATTGACTGGGAAAACTACTCAATCTCAAACACCCTTCCCAACGGTTCCTTGAATTTATAAACTTTAATGCGATGGAACAACTGGTCACCACTCCTACAAGAGGGAACAACATATTGGACCTGGTCATCACCAACATGGGGACTCTATGTTCCACACCAGAGGTAAACCCCTCATTGGTAAGATCAGACCATAAACAAATTTCCCTGGACATCCATATCCCATTCCCACCCCCAGCCAAGGAAATCACTGTAAAGAATTTCTCAAAAGCCGACTTTGCACTTCTCAAGACTGAGGTGGAATCCTTCAAAGCCCCCGGGCCAGAGGATAATACAGCCCAATCCGCAGAATCCTTTACAAATGCATTCTATGAGCACCTGCAGGAATGCATGGATCGTGCTATCCCAAATAAAACCAAGACTCACTCCTCCAAAAACAGGAGACCGGTCTGGTGGACCCCAGCCATAAATAAGCTATACAACAAAAGGAGGAAGCTACTACATGACACAGCAAAATCCCAAAAAGGGAAGGCATCTCTGATCAGTATTAGCAAGAAACTTCGATCCCTCATAAAATCATCACAGGCCAGTTTCGAAAGAAAAATTGCCCTAGACACTAAAGATAATCACAAGGCCTTCTTTAGTTATGTCAGGAACATGGGTGGAAACTCCCAGATATGTTCTGAATTGTTGCATAATGGTACAAAATATACCGAACCTACAGACATAGCCAACATCCTGGCAGACAGATTCAGCGCAAACTTCTCCCCTTCCCCAAAGGAGCAAATGCCTATCCCAACTGAATGTAACCTCCCTGACATCACAGATGCACAGGTGAAAGCTGCCCTCTCCAAAGCAAAAACACAGCATCTATGGGACCGGACGGTGTCCCAGGCTGTGTCTTACATGAGCTCCAAGAAGAACTGAACCCTCACATTAAGTCACTGTTCAAATTTAGCCTTACTACAGGATATGTACCCAAAGAATGGCGTACAGCTACAGTGGTCCCACTTCACAAAGGTGGTGCCACAACGGACCCCGGGAACTATCGCCCCATAAGCCTGACTAGTCTGGTCTGTAAAGCTATGGAGCGTATTATCATGGAACTCATAAACAAAGACATTGGGAGCCTCCAGACACTGGACCCTACCCAATTTGGCTTTGTTAAGGGCAGATCTTGCCTCTTAAACCTAGTTGGTTTCTTTGAAACAGTTACCAAAGCCATAGATGAGGGCAAGGTAGTCCACACAGCCTACCTGGACCTCGCAAAAGCCTTCGACACAATACCCACTCGGGCATCATAAATAAGCTTACCAGCTTAAATATCAACCCCTATATCACAAGATGGGTTGTAAACTGGCTCAGAGATAGAACCCACATGATCAGAATCGCAAGTGCCATGTCCGAATCCAAACCAGTTACAAGTGGCGTCCCACAGGGCTCAGTTCTGGGACCTCTCTTGTTCGGTATATACTTCTCTGAGGTTCAGGCTAACACGGGGGGATTATGGCTGACAAAGTTCGCAGATGACTGCAAACTGGGGGCTATAATCAAATCTCCAGCTGACACAAGCATCCTCCAAAAGGGTCTCACAGAGATGGATGCTTGGTGCCAGAGCCGCGGCCTCAAGCTAAATGCTAAAAAGTGCATAGTTATCCCCTTTGGGAAAACAAGGTGCCTACAAATTACCACATAGGTGGTAATCCATTAAGTACGGAAGAAGTAATTAGAGATTTGGGGACCAACGTAGATAGTAATCTCTCCTTTGATAATCACATTGCCAAAGTGGTTAGAAAGACCTTCTATATAGCCCACCTTATCACGAAAGGGTTCGCATCTAGATAAAGAGAGGTCATTGTGCCCCTCTACTCGTCACTCATCAAGCCCATAATTGAATACAATGCCCCTTTTGGGATGTACCTTACCCGTCACCTGCAGCAACTGGAGAGACCCCAAAAGTACCTCACCAAGAGGATCATGGGCTACAAACAGATGTCCTATGCAGCTCGACTAAAGAAACTCCAGCTCTACTCAGTTGCTTACCGCCTACTCAGAGGCGATCTATGCCTGACGTACAAAGCCATGTCAAACCCAGAATTAATGGACATGCTCCACCTCAGAAAATCCAAGTCCCTTAGAGCTACATGCTCCAGGGACCTAAACCTCAACACAAAAATAAATAGGACATGCTGGAGGGACAGATTCATTTCCCAGAGGCTCCCCTCACTCAGGAATAGAATCCCAATTCAGGTTAGACATAGCCCCTCGCTGACCCTCTTCAAGCGAAATCTGGATGCGTGAATGGGAAATCGCAAATTCACCCCTGGGATCTCTTCTGTGTCCCTGCTAGACAGAGGCACAGTAAACTAATCTTAAAAGGGTACCTTCTGTGACCTACTTTACAGAGGCACAGTAGGCTAATCTAATAGGGAGGCGGCAGCCAAATACACTCTGGCTAGGCTTATAAATGCCCTAGGGCAGATAGCCTAGTATCTACCTATGAACCATCCACCACACAAACACACACAATCACTCTACTACATGTAAGGAGAGGGGCAAGCCTCCCTGCACCCCCCACACCCCCCCACTTAAATATTCTCAATCTCAGGTCGCACTACATACAAACACACACAAAACACCACCACACAAGCTCCTTTCTCTTTGCACACACACACATCACAGCAACAGAACACACTGACAAACACCACAGCCCGTACCCAAACTCCTTAACACACACACACGCACACACACACACACACTTACCTGACTACATAACTATAGCAGAACTTTAGAAGTGTGAAATTCAAAACCTCTGGTATTCGAAGTTTTGAATTTCGCGCTTCTAAACTTTCGCTATTATGTGGATTCGGCTTCTTGGGCTCGAAATACTGAAATTCGAGATTTCAGTATTTCGAGCTTTTGAATGGAACCTATATATATATATATATATATATATATATATATATATATATATATATATAGATATATATATATATATATATATATATATATATATATATATATGTGTGTGTGTGTGTGTGTATAAACTTTTCACCTTTTCTGTCTCTCTGTCTGTCTAGTGGCTATAGCATTGTAGTTAACTGGAGCCAATCCACTTTCTAACAACAGGTAGAGTGTGGGATGGAGGGATGGATGGATGGATGTATATATACATATATATATATATATATATATATATATATATATATATATATATATACATATATATCTATATACATATATATATATATATCTATATATATATATATATATATATATATATATATATATATATATATATATATATATATATATCTATATACATGTGCTATCCTCTGGCCTTCTCAAATATTAATAATTTCTAAGTTGCCTTTTCTTCTAGCTAGGTACACAAGAAAGATAAAAAAAAAAAAAACGAGGGATAGAAGGAATGAAAGGAAATGAGTCAAAATAGGGAAGGCCCACACAATCCAACAAATTCTAACTCAAGGTGGTGTTGGTAAAGTTAAACTATTCATTTCACTTGGCTGAGGGAGTGGGGTCTTGCAGTGCTTTTCTAAGAATCTTCTGCATTCATCTTTTAAAGTGAGCAATGGGCACGGTTCATAGGTTCATAGGTTCATACTAGGCTATCTGCCCTAGGGCATTTATAAGCCTAGCCAGAATGTGTTTGGCTTTTGCCACCCATTTTAAATTTATTTTGCTATGCCCTTTTTCGAGGTTAGTATACCGTGCCTCTGTCTAACAGTGACACAGAAGTGATACCCGGTAAACCTGATCCCCATCCACTCATCAAGATTCCTCTTGAAGAGAGTCAATGAGGGACTCTGCCTAACCTGGACTGGGATTTTATTCCAGAGTGAAGGGAGCCTCTGGGTTATGAATCTGTCCCTCCAGCATGTCCTATTTATTTCAGTGCTGAGGTTCAAGTCTCTCGGCGTGTAGCTCGATGGGATTTGGATTTTTGAGGTGCAGCATGTCCCTTAATTCGGGTTGGACATGGCCTTATGTCAGGCACAGGTCACCTCTGAGCAGTCGGTATGCCACTGAGTAGAGCTGGAGTTTCTTTAACCGGCAGCATATGGCATCTGTTTGAGCCCTTTGATCCTCTTGGTGAGGTACTTTGGGGTCTTTCCAGTTGCTGCAGGTGTTTGGTAAGGTACATCCTAAAAGGGCATTGTACTCGATATGGGCCTGATGAGGGATGAGTAAAGAGGCGATGACCTCCCTAATCTAGATGTGAATCCCTTCATGATTAGGTGGGCTATATAAAATGTTTGTCTAACCACTTTGGCCACGTGGTTGTCAAATGAGAGATTGCTATCAACTTGGGTCCCCAGGTCCCTAATTACTTCTTCTGTACTTAATGGATTACCAGCTATGTGGTAATTTGTGGGCACTTTGTTTTTGCCAGAGGGGATGACTATACACTTTTTGTCATTTAGCTTGAGGCCATGGCTCTGGCACCAGTTGTCTGTTTCTATGAGGCCCTTTTGGAGGATGCTTGTGTCGGCTGGAGAGTCGATTATGGCGCCCAGTTTGCAGTCATCTGCGAACTTGGTCAGCCACAGTCCTTCCATGTTGGCCTGTACCTCCGAGAAATATATACCGAAAAAAAGAGGTCCCAGGACTGAGCCTTGTGGGACACCACTTGTAACTGGTTTGGAGTCTGACATGGCTCTAGCAATTCTAACCATGTGGGTTCTGTCCTTGAGCCAGTTTGCAATTCATCTAGTGACATAGGGGTTTATATTTAAGCTGGTGAGCTTATCTACAATGCCCGAGTGGGGTATTGTATCGAAGGCTTTTGCGAAGTCCAGGTAGGCTGTGTGGACCACCTTCCCCTCGTCAATGGCCTTGGTGACTGTTTCAAAGAAATCAACTAGGTTTAAGAGGCAGGATCTGCCCTTAACAAAGCCGAACTGGGTAGGATCCAGTGTCTGTAGGTCCCCAATATCTTTATTTATGAGGTCCATGATGATCCTTTCCATAGCTTTGCAGACCAAGCTAGTCAGGCTTATGGGGCGATAGTTTCCAGGATCCGTTGAGGCACCACCTTTATGGAGAGGGACCACTGTTGCTGTATGCCACTCTTTGGGCACATATCCTGTAGTAAGGCTGAGATTGAACAGTAGTTTTATGTTTGGGTTTAGCTCTTCTTGGAGTTCATGTAGGACGCAGCCCAGGACACCGTCTGGTCCCATTGATGCTGTTTTTTGCTTTGGAGAGGGCGGCTCTTACCTGAGCATCTGAGATGTCAGGGGGGCAGCACTCTGCTGGGATAGATATTTGCCCTTTTGGAAGGGGGGGGGCAGAAGTTTGTGCTGAACCTGTCAGCTAGGATGTTGGCAATGTCTGTGGGTTTGATGTATTTTTTGTCATTTTGGACTAATTCTGAGCATATCTGGGAATTACCACCCAGGTTCCTAACATAACTAAAGAAAGCCTTGTGATTATCCTTAGTGTCCTGTGCAATTTTTCTCTCGAAGCTGGCCTTAGACAATTTTATGAGTGCCCATAATTTTTTGCTAATACTGATCAGTGATGCCTTCCCTTTTTGGGATTTTGCTCTATCATTTAGTAGCTTCCTTCTTCTATTGTATAGTTTGTTAATGGCTGGGGTCCACCAGACAGGACGTCTGCCTTTGGAGGATTGGGTATTGGTTTTATTTGGGATCGCATGATCCATGCATTCCTGAAGGTGTTCATAGAATGCATTTATAAAGGATTGGTCTGGGCCATATTTTCCAGAGGCCCGGGGGCTTTGAAGGATTCCACCTCAGTTCTGAGGAGTGTGAAATTTGCTTTAGAGAAGTTTTTCACTGTGGTTTTCTGGGCAGGGGGTGGGGTTGGGATGTGAATATCCAGTGAGATTAGTTTATGGTCTGATCTTACCAGTGAGGGATACACTTCTGGTCTGGAGCATAGAGTCCCCATGTTGGTGATAATCAGGTCCAGTATGTTTTCCCCTCTTGTGGGAGTGGTAACAATTTGTTCCATAGCATTTGAGTTTATAAATTCTAGGAACCTTTGGGCTAGGGTGTTGGAGCTAGAGTAATGCTCCCAGTCTATGTTTGGGTAGTTGAAGTCGCCCAATATAATGGTGTTTGGAGAGACCTTCATATTTTCCAGTGTTCTCAGGAAGGCCGAGTGGGGTTCCTGGGTTTGGGAGGGTGGTCTGTAGCAGGCTATAAACTGGAAGGCAGTTTTACCCACTGTTAGTTGCACATGGATAGTCTCTGATGCTTCGTGCTTTGCCACCAACCTGGAGGTGTGGGTATCTTTGATGAATATCGATACCCCTCCTTTGTGGTTCGGTCCAAGTTTTGGGGCAAAAGCATGGTATGAGGTATAACCTGGTAGTGCTGGGGTGCTCTCGGGAGCCCTGAACCAGGTTTCTGTTACTGCACAGATATCGATGTTCTCCATGCTAAGGAGAGTTTTGAGTGCGTGCATCTTGAGGTTTAGACTTCTGGCATTGAGTAGCATTACTCTTAGTTTCTTATCCCTTGTGATACCTATGGAGGTGGGTTTGTCTTTTGAGCCTTGCCTAAAAAAGGCACTATGGGGTAGCAAGAGCCTTTGCCAATATCCGAAAGCCCAGAGGTGACAGGTGCAAGCCGTCCCTAGCAAAGCAGTGTGGCTTGTCGAGCATATCATCCCAAGCTGACAGGCATTGGATCCCCTTTGAATGACACCAGTACTTAAGCCAATTGTTGAAGTTGATCATCTTGTCTTCATATTGTGGCATCATTCTTGGTGAGGGTAAGATGCTACTCAAGGTCAGGGTCATACCGGCCTGGGCTACATGCTCAGAGAGCTCCTCTATGTCTCTTTTCATGTAGTCCAGGGAGGTACGTCTCAGGTCATTCACACCAGCATGGACAATGACTAAGTCATATTTGTACTTGCCTTGGAGTGACCTGAGTGCTTGTGTTATGTGGCGGATCCTAGCACCCGACAGGCTGCTCACCGTGACCCTCTACTTGTTCAGCCTGGTGAGCGGGACGTCAGTGTGCCTGACGATAGTCACCTATTACAAGTGTATCAGGTGTGTTGTTTAGTCTTAAGGGCTGTGACTGTTCAGCACACTGGCTTTGTGAGATATGTGTTGCACGTGTTTTGTTTTGGGGTAGCGGTTGCTTGGGTGTCTGTTTTGGAGGTCTCTGCTTAGGCAGATCTTTATTTAGAGCCTCCAAGTATGTTTTTGTGTGATTATGTGTTTGGTTTGCTGTCGTGGTAGGTCTATGTGAGACTGGAACTGTAGTGAGTGTGGTTTCTTTCCCCTCCTGACTGGTTATGCCAGTACTGAGTTGAGAGAGCTTAGCCTCCAGTTTGGCTATATGGTTGCATCTCTCACATGTGTTGGAATTTGTTGGGAGGAGGAGAGGGTTGCCTGTGTATATGAGGCAGTTGTAACATTGCCTCAAGATTCCCAGATTCACCAGCTTGACCGGAGAGGAGATTGACAACTGACCTTTGGACATACTAGAATAATATTGGGAATTCCTTTATAATTGAAAACAAGGGCCTGTGGGGAGTGAGGGTGTAGTGCTTTTAATTTTTAGTGCTGACTTATATAATTGCTTTAGTGAGCAAGTGCCAGGTAACTTAAGTGCAATGTGTTACAGGTAACTTAAATGCAAAAACGACAAACAGTAACTTTCTTTCAAGTGAAACAAGGAAATAAGTACAGTAAGCAATGCAGATATCAGAAGCTCTGAGAAGCCGCTTATTAGGTGGAATTAGCATTCCAGGGAAATAACAAGCAAACAAACAAGCATATAAACAAAGCTAGATTCAGCAGGCCTGGATCTAGTCTATGCTACAGCAAACAAGGTGTACCAATTTCAGTAAGATACAGTTCAAATATTCAGGCACTATAAACCTTTAACCAGAAATTCCCAGCTCAGAAGGGCAGAGTCCAGCCTCTTTTCCCACAAGAGTGCAGAGCACAAACCTTCTTAATGTAAAATAACTGGCCTGAAGCCCAAGTGCTTAAACCAGAAGTAATACACTTTAAGAATAACAGACACTGGGCTCTCAATCAGCAGTTTCCAACTTAGAAGGATGAAAGCTACCTGTCCTGCCACCACAGTGCATGCCACAAACCTTCCCAATGTAAAACAACTGGTCTGAAGCCCAAATGCTTAATCCAAAAGACTTAGAATGATAGCTACACTTTAATCAAGTTACTGCCAAGCAGTAATAAATAAAATTGAATACTTTAGAGAATGCCTGGATTAGTGCTCAAGTTACACAAACAAAGCTAGATCCAGCAGGCCCGAATCCAGTCTATGCCACAGCAAACAAGGTGCACCAACTTCAGTAAGAAGCAGTTCAGATATGCATGCACTATAAGCCTTTAACCAGAAATTCCCAGCTCAGAAGGGCAGAGTCCAGCCTCTCCTCCCACAAGAGTGCAGACCACAAACCCTCTTTATCTGCTCTTTTTTTTTCAAAAAAATACAGTATTTAAATTGATTTTAACTGTGTGGAAGGAATATTAGCTGAACTGGAAGTTAGTCAGTGTTTGCTGAATGTTGTTATTTGCTAGTAATTACAGGTGTGGGGGTAGTCACATTCTTTGATTTCCTGTCCTTGCCTATTTAAGTGGTACAGTGTGAAATATTTTCTGCTTAAAAACCTCAGCTTTGGCCGGCTAAGAACTTGCTATATTCAACTGGACGTATAAGAGAATTTAAGTACCTTTATCTGCTCTTTTTTTCCCAAAAATTACAGTATTTAAATTGATTTTAACTGTGTGGAAGGAATATTAGCTGAACTGGAAGTTAGTCAGTGTTTGCTGAATTTTGTTATTTGCTAGTAATTACAGGTGTGGGGGTAGTCACATTCTTTGATTTCCTGTCCTTGCCTATTTAAGTGGTACAGTGTGAAATATTTTCTGCTTAAAAACCTCAGCTTTGGCTGGCTAAGAACTTGCTATATTCAACTGGATGTATAAGAGAATTTAAGTACCTTTATCTGCTCTTTTTTTCACAAAAATACAGTATTTAAATTGATTTTAACTGTGTGGAAGGAATATTAGCTGAACTGGAAGTTAGTCAGTGTTTGCTGAATTTTGTTATTTGCTAGTAATTACAGGTGTGGGGGTAGTCACATTCTTTGATTTCCTGTCCTTGCCTATTTAAGTGGTACAGTGTGAAATATTTTCTGCTTAAAACCTCAGCTTTGGCCGGCTAAGAACTTGCTATATTCAACTGGATGTATAAGAGAATTTAAGTACCTTTATCTGCTCTTTTTTTTTTCAAAAAATACAGTATTTAAATTGATTTTAACTGTGTGGAAGGAATATTAGCTGAACTGGAAGTTAGTCAGTGTTTGCTGAATTTTGTTATTTGCTAGTAATTACAGGTGTGGGGGTAGTCACATTCTTTGATTTCCTGTCCTTGCCTATTTAAGTGGTACAGTGTGAAATATTTTCTGCTTAAAAACCTCAGCTTTGGCCGGCTAAGAACTTGCTATATTCAACTGGACGTATAAGAGAATTTAAGTACCTTTATCTGCTCTTTTTTTTCAAAAAATACAGTATTTAAATTGATTTTAACTGTGTGGAAGGAATATTAGCTGAACTGGAAGTTAGTCAGTGTTTGCTGAATTTTGTTATTTGCTAGTAATTACAGGTGTGTGGGGTAGTCATATTCTTTGATTTCCTGTCCTTGCCTATTTAAGTGGTGCAGTGTGAAATATTTTCTGCTTAAAAACCTCAGCTTTGGCCAGCTAAAAACTTGCTATATTCAACTGGACGTAAAAGAGAATTTAAGTACCTTTATCTGCTCTTTTTTTTCCAAAAAATACAGTATTTAAAATGATTTTAACTGTGTGGAAGGAATATTAGCTGAACTGGAAGTTAGTCAGTGTTTGCTGAATTTTGTTATTTGCTCGTAATTACAGGTGGGTGGGGTAGTCACATTCTTTGATTTCTTGTCCTTGCCTATTTAAGTGGTACAGTGTGAAATATTTTCTGCTTAAAAACCTCAGCTTTGGCTGGCTAAGAACTTGCTATATTCAACTGGACGTATAAGAGAATTTAAGTACCTTTATCTGCTCTTTTTTTCAAAAAATACAGTATTTAAATTGATTTTAACTGTGTGGAAGGAATATTAACTGAACTGGAAGTTTTCACTCTGCTCTTCAGTTAGTCCCAGCCACCCTCCCTGTTTTTGTTTTGGTGTTAATCTTAGTGGCCTTGCAACTGCCCACCCCTCTTGTAAATTTGTGTTTGGATACTCCTTCTGGGCCCATCTCATTTGCTCACTCAACTGAGTGCAGTGAGATCATATTCTGATTTCAGGCACTCCTACTGTGTACAAAGAGAGCATCTGGGAAACAGAAAAAAAAAATTTAAGCTTGTTTCCTGCCTTTCCTGTTAAGTGGTATAGACTATTTGTAGGCTTCTGAGCCCCCAAGCCCTTCTGTGTTGGAGCGAAGCCTTCTAGCTTAGTTTTTTTCTTATAACTAGCCAGTTTTCTAGTTTCAGCACTCAAATCTGTTTCTTTGATCTCAGCACTTGTTCAGGAAAAAAAAAAAAAAAAAAAAAAATTTCATCTGCTTTTACTGTACTTGTGTTTCTACCTACTTTTTTTTACTTTTGCATCATCTTAAAAGTACTCAATTGTATTTATTACTGCTTGGTGTAACTCATTCTAAGCCTTTTGGTTTAAACACTTGGGCTTCGGACCAGTTGTTTTGCACTGAGAGGGTTTGTGGTCTGCACTGTAGTGGCAGAACAGGTAGCTTACATCCTTCTAGGTTGGGAACTGCTGATTGAGGGCTCAGTGTCTGTTATTCTAAAAGTTTATTAATTCTGGTTTAATCACTTGGGCTTTCAGGCCAGTTGTTTTACATTAAGAGGGTTCGTGGTCTGCACTCTTGTGGGAGGAGAGGCTGGACTCTGCCCTTCTGAGCTGGGAATTTCTGGTTGAAGGCTTATAGTGCATGCATATCTGAACTGCTTCTTACCGAAGTTGGTGCGCCTTGTTTGCTGTGGCATAGACTGGATTAGGGCCTGCTGGATCTAGCTTTGTTTGTGTAACTTAAGCACTAATCCAGGCATTCTCTAAAGTATTCAATTGTATTTATTACTGCTTGGTAGTAACTTGATTAAAGTATAGCTATCATTCTAAGTCTTTTGGATTAAGCAGTTGGGCTTCAGACCAGTTGTTTTACATTAGGAAGGTTTGTGGCATGCACTGTGGTGGCAGGACAGGTAGCTTTCATCCTTCTAAGTTGGGAACTGCTGATTGAAAGTCCAGTGTCTGTTATTCTTAAAGTGTATTAGTTCTGGTTTAATCACTTGGGCTTCAGGCCAGTTATTTTACATTAAGAAGGTTTGTGGTCTGCACTCTTGTGGGAGAAGAGGCTGGACTCTGCCCTTCTGAGCTGGGAATTTCTGGTTAAAGGTTTATAGTGCCTGAATATTTGAACTGTATCTTACTGAAATTGGTACACCTTGTTTGCTGTAGCATAGACTAGATCCAGGCCTTCTGAATCTAGCTTTGTTTATATGCTTGTTGTTTGTTTGCTTGTTATTTCCCTGGAACGCTAATTCCACCTAATACACGGCTTCTCAGTGCTTCTGTGGATCACTAGTGATATCTGCATTGCTTACTGTACTTATTTCCTTGTTTCACTTGAAAGAAAGTTACTGTTTGTCGTTTTTGCATTTAAGTTACCTGTAACACATTGCACTTAAGTTACCTGGCACTTGCTCACTAAAGCAATTATATAAGTCAGCACTAAAAACTAAAAGCACTACACCCTCACTCCCCACTGGCCCTGGTTTTCAATTATTAAGGAATTCCCAATATTATTCTAGCATGTCCAAAGGTCAGTTGTCAATCTCCTCTCCTGTCCAGCTGGTGAATCTGGGAATCTTGAGGCAATGTTACAACTGCCTCATGTACACAGACAACCCTCTCCTCCTCCCAACAAATTCCAACACATGTGAGAGATGCAACCATATAGCCAAACTGGAGGCTAAGCTCTCTCAACTCAGTACTGGCATAACCAGTCAGGAGGAGAAGGAAACCACACTCACTACAATTCCAGTCTCACATAGATCTACCACGACAGCAAACAAAACACATAATCACACAAAAACATACTCGGAGGCTCTAAATAAAGATCTGCCGAAGCAGCAGAGACCTCCAAAGCAGACACCCAAGCAGCCGCTACCCCAAAACAAAACACGTGCAACACATATCTCACAAAGCCAGTGTGCCAAACAGTCACAGCCCTTAAGACTAAACAACACACCTGATACACTTGTAATAGGTGACTCTATCGTCAGGCACACTGACGTCCTGCTCACCAGGCTGAACAAGGAGAGGGTCACGGTGAGCAGCCTGTCGGGCGCTAGGATCCGCCACATAACACAAGCACTCAGGTCACTCCAAGGCAAGTACAAATATGACTCAGTCATTGTCTATGCTGGTGTGAATGACCTGAGACGTACCTCCCTGGACTACATGAAAAGAGACATAAAGGAGCTCTCTGAGCATGTAGCCCAGGCCGGTATGACCCTGACCTTGAGTAGCATCTTACCCTCACCAAGAATGATGCCACAATATGAAGACAAGATGATCAATTTCAACAACTGGCTTAAGTACTGGTGTCATTCAAAGGGGATCCAATGCCTGTCAGCTTGGGATGATATGCTCGACAAGCCACGATGCTTCGCTAGGGATGGCTTGCACCTGTCACCCCTGGGCTTTCAGATATTGGCAAAGGCTCTTGCTACCCCAATAGTGCCTTTTTTAGGCAAGGCTCAAAAGACAAACCCACCTCCATAGGTATCACAAGGGATAAGAAACTAAGAGTAATGCTACTCAACGCCAGAAGTCTAAACCTCAAGATGCATGCACTCGAAACTCTCCTTAGCATGGAGAACATCGATATCTGTGCAGTAACAGAAACCTGGTTCAGGGCTCCCGAGAGCACCCCAGCACTACCAGGTTATACCTCATACCATGCTTTTCGGCCCCAAAACTTGGACTGAACCACAAAAGGAGGGGGAGTATCGATATTCATCAAAGATACCCACACCTCCAGGTTGGTGGCAAAGCACGAAGCATCAAAGACTATCCATGTGCAACTAACAGTGGGTAAAACTGCCTTCCAGTTTATAGCCTGCTACAGATCACCCTCCCAAACCCAGAAACCCACTCGGCCTTCCTGAGAACACTGGAAAATATGAAGGTCTCTCCAAACACCATTATATTGGGCGACTTCAACTACCCAAACATAGACTGGGAGCGTTACTCTAGCTCCAACACCCTAGCCCAAAGGTTCCTAGAATTTATAAACTCAAATGCTATGGAACAACTTGTTACCACTCCCACAAGAGGGGAAAACATACTGGACCTGATCATCACCAACATGGGGACTCTATGCTCCAGACCAGAAGTGTATCCCTCACTGGTAAGATCAGACCATAAACTAATCTCACTGGATATTCACATCCCGACCCCACCCCCTGCCCAGAAAACCACAGTGAAAAACTTCTCTAAAGCAAATTTCACACTCCTCAAAACTGAGGTGGAATCCTTCAAAGCCCCCGGGCCTGTGGAAAATACAGCCCAGACCACAGAATCCTTTATAAACGCATTCTATGAACACCTTCAGGAATGCATGGATCATGCGATCCCAAATAAAACCAAGACCCAATCCTCCAAAGGCAGACGTCCTGTCTGGTGGACCCCAGCCGTAAACAAACTACACAATAGAAGGAGGAAGCTACTAAATGATAGAGTAAAATCCCAAAAAGGGAAGGCATCACTGATCAGTATTAGCAAAAAACTACGGGCACACATAAAATCGTCTAAGGCCAGTTTCGAGAGAAAAATTGCACAGGACACTAAGGATAATCGCAAGGCTTTCTTTAGTTATGTTAGGAACCTGGGTGGTAATTCCCAGATATGCTCAGAATTAGTCCAAAATGATAAAAAATACACCGAACCCACAGACATTGCCAACATCCTAGCTGACAGGTTCAGCGCAAACTTCTCCCCTCCCACCAAAGGGCAAATATCTATCCCAGCAGAGTGCTGCCCCTGACATCTCAGATGCTCAGGTAAGAGCCGCCCTCTCCAAAGCAAAAACACAGCATCAATGGGACCAGATGGTGTCCCGGGCTGTGTCCTACATGAACTCCAAGAAGAGCTAAACCCAAACATAAAACTACTCTTCAATCTCAGCCTTACTACAGGATATGTGCCCAAAGAGTGGCGTGCAACAACAGTGGCCCCTCTCCATAAAGGTGGTGCCTCAACGGATCCCGGAAACTATCACCCCATAAGCCTGACTAGCTTGGTCTGCAAAGCTATGGAAAGGATCATCATGGACCTCATAAATAAAGATATTGGGGACCTACAAACACTGGATCCTACCCAGTTCGGCTTTGTTAAGGGCAGATCCTGCCTCTTAAACCTGGTTGATTTATTTGAAACAGTCACCAAGGCCATTGACGAGGGGACGGTGGTCCAGACAGCCTACCTGGACCTCACAAAAGCCTTCGATACAATACCCCACTCGGGCATTATAGATAAGCTCACCAGCTTAAATATAAACCCCTATGTCACTAGATGGATTACAAACTGGCTCAAGGACAGAACCCACATGGTTAGAATTGCTGGAGCCATGTCAGACTCCAAACCAGTTACAAGTGGTGTCCCACAAGGCTCAGTCCTGGGACCTCTCTTGTTCGGTATATATTTCTCGGAGGTACAGGCCAACACGGAAGGACTGTGGCTGACCAAGTTCGCAGATGACTGCAAACTGGGCGCCATAATCGACTCTCCAGCCGACACAAGCATCCTCCAAAAGGGCCTCATAGAAACAGACAACTGGTGCCAGAGCCATGGCCTCAAGCTAAATGCCAAAAATTGTATAGTCATCCCCTTTGGCAAAAACAAAGTGCCCACAAATTACCACATAGGTGGTAATCCATTAAGTACAGAAGAAGTAATTAGGGACCTGGGGACCCAAGTTGATAGCAATCTCTCATTTGACAACCACGTGGCCAAAGTGGTTAGAAAAACATTTTATATAGCCCACCTAATCATGAAGGGATACACATCTAGATCAGGAGAGGTCATCGTGCCTCTTTACTCATCCCTCATCAGGCCCATAATTGAGTACAATGCCCCTTTTGGGATGTACCTTACCAGACACCTGCAGCAACTGGAAAGACCCCAAAAGTACCTCACCAAGAGGATCAAATGGCTCAAACAGATGCCATATGCTGCCCGGTTAAAGAAACTCCAGCTCTACTCAGTGGCATACCGCCTGTTCAGAGGCGATCTGTGCCTGACGTATAAAGCCATGTCCAACCCGGAATTAATGGACATGCTGCACCTCAGAAAATCCAAATCCCATCGAGCTACGCGCTCGAGAGACTTGAACCTCATCACTGAAATAAATAGGACATGCTGGAGGGACAGATTCATAACCCAGAGGCTCCCTTCACTCTGGAATAAAATACCAGTCCAGGTTAGGCAGAGTCCCTCATTGACTCTCTTCAAGAGGAATCTTGATGAGTGGATGGGAGATCGTAGGTTTACCCCGGGTATCACTTCTGTGTCACTGTTAGACAGAGGCACAGTATACTAACCTCGAAAAAGGGCATAGCAAAATAAATTTAAAATGGGTGGCGAAAGCCAAACACATTCTGGCTAGGCTTATAAATGCCCTAGGGCAGATAGCCTAGTATGAACCTATGAACCTAAAATAACTGGCCTGAAAGCCCAAGTGCTTAAACCAGAATTAATACACTTTTAGAATAACAGACACTGAGCCCTCAATCAGCAGTTCCCAACCTAGAAGGATGTAAACTACCTGTTCTGCCACTACAGTGCATACCACAAACCCTCTCAGTGCAAAACAACTGGTCTGAAGCCCAAGTGTTTAAACCAAAAGGCTTAGAATGAGTTACACCAAGCAGTAATAAATACAATTGAGTACTTTTAAGATGATGCAAAAGTAAAATAAAGTAGGTAGAAACACAAGTACAGTAAAAGCAGATGAAATTTGTTTTTTTTCTGAACAAGTGCTGAGATCAAAGAAACAGATTTGAGTGCTGAAACTAGAAAACTGGCTAGTTATAAGAAAAAAAAACTAAGCTAGAAGGCTTCCCAACAACACAGAAGGGCTTGGGGGCTCAGCAGCCTACAAATAGTCTATACCACTTAACAGGAAAGGCAGGAAACAAGCTTAATTTTTTTTTTCTGTTTCCCAGATGCTCTCTTTGTACACAGTAGGAGTGCCTGAAATCAGAATATGATCTCACTGTACTCAGTTGAGTGAGCAAATGAGATGGGCCCAGAAGGAGTATCCAAACTCAAATTTACAAGAGGGACGGGCACTTTCAAGGCCACTAAGATTAACACCAAAACAAAAACAGGGAGGGTGGATGAGACTAACTGAAGAGCAGAGTCAAAACTTCCAGTTCAGTTAATATTCCTGCAACACAGTTAAAATCAATTTAAATACTGTATTTTTTGAAAAAAAAGTGCAGATAAAGGTACTTAAATTCTCTTATATGTCCAGTTGAATACAGCCAGTTCTTGGCCGGACAAAGCTGAGGTTTTTAAGCAGAAAATATTTCACACTGTACCACTTAAATAGGCAAGGAGAGGAAATCAAAGAATGTGGCTACCCCCACACCTGTAATTACTAGCAAATAACAAAATGAGGTATCAGATAAGAGCTACACTCCCACCTTGGACACAAACAGCAATTAGCTCTGCTTTTATAAGCTTAATTAGGGAGGAATTAGACATTTTTTTACGTCTTTGCTTTATATATTTTACTTGCATATAAATGAGCTCTATTTGGTCACAAAGTACAGTAATGGGATGTCTGTGGGAAAAAAAGAAAAACACATCACAATTACAAGATTATTGGAAGAAATATCTATGGAAAGAGAGTAAGGACAAGAAAATTACCTAGTTTTTTTTTTTTTTTTTGTTAGAAGAAACAACAAGGTCTAAACAACATGTCCTACATGGAACGACTCAAAGCCTGTCATTATGCTTGGTATCCTACAGACTGCTAAGGGGTGACCTGTGTCTGGTATACAAGGCATCCTTGACCCATTACTGATGGACTTACTGCACATCAGCAAGTCAGATAGCATCAGAAATTCTCAGTCTAAGGATCGAAACCTCTTCTGCAACATCAACAGAATGGTTTGGAGGGAGAGGTGTTTTCACAGAGGATACCATTGCTGTGGAACAGACTCCCCATCCACGTAAAACACAGTTCATCCCTGTCCATTTTCAAGCACAACTTAGATCTATGAATGGGAAACAGAAAATTTACTCCAGGACTGCCCTCTGTACTACTAATGGACAGAGTCAGTTTCTAAATTCTTTATCCCATTCTTATTAGGGGTAATATATAATTATTGTCCATGGGATGGGTAAGGCAAATCTAACAAAATGGCCAAAAAGGGAAACTGGCTAGGCTTAAAATGGCCTGCAAGGGCAGCTAGCCTGGTACTAAGTATGAACTTAAAATCAGTTTACAAGTGATATAAGTTTCTAGTGCTGCCTACCTACTGTGAGTGAGCCAAGGGACAATATCAGGAAGGAGGAGGATGAGCACTATGAACAGAAAGATACGTTAGGGATGGTTACAGGTATAATGTCAAGAAGAATGCTAACAGCTTAACCACTCCTATTTAAAAAGAGCAGAACATTTAACTCCGTTACAAAGGGATGGATTTAATAGCTTTTCAGGAGATACACTTGGCTGTACAAGTGCATGAAAAGGTTGTAGGATGGTGATATGAAACAGTAGCTTATTCAAGTTGTAGGGGATCTTGGCACAGAGGTGGGACTATTTTAAGAAGGAAAATTCATAATTTAAAATTAATGCAAAACTAGAAGATAAGCAAGTGAGGTTTGCTGCCATTAAGGGAGAATTTCAGGTCACATCATTACATTTGTCTCCATTTATTTCCCTCCGAAACCTCTGATGAGGATTTTTAGGGAAATTTTACTAGAGATGATGTATTTTCAGGAAGGGATATTATTAATCATGGGTGATTGGAACATGATTTTTCATGAGAAGGAGTCATATAAGGCAGGCAGCAAAATTAACATTTCAAAACTAACCAAAAATGTAAAGACACACTTACAGAATATGGGTTTAACAGATATTTAGTCCTCGGGAAAATCCACTGATCTTCCCGAATATACCTTTTATTCAGCAAGACACCAGTGCTGGTCAATGATATACAAAGGGTTTATATCCAAGAAACACAGGGAGTTAATAGAAGGGATACATATAACTCTCATTATCATTGTGGATTGTTCATATCTACTGTTATCAATAAATATAAAAGAAATTTGGAGATTAAGGCATCACTGGAAGTTTCCTATTTATCAGTTGAATAATAGCACCTTTAATGAAGGGTTTCAGCAATAAATGGAACAACACCTGCTTAAATATTATGAACACAACATTACAGTCATGGGATGAAATCATAGTAGAGCTCTGTAGGGAATTTAGACAATATTTGCATGGAAAAACAGGACAACAAAAGATAAAGAACACAAAGAACGAAAGCGCTTTCTTTCGTTTTAATGTCACAAACTAAGTATTATCATTGGGGTCTAGTGGTCTTATTGAAGTCCTCACAGCACTTTTGTGTTCTTTAGTTTTGTTGTTTGTGCTGATTTGGTGGCATTATTTTCTTTAGGACAGCAAAAGATAAAATACATATTTTATTACAAGATAAACAGCAGCAAGAAGACAGCAGGATATTAATCCAGCAAGTAGCTTTGAAAGGACTACTGTATGCCAATTCTCCAATAAGTATTAGAGCCTTAACAGGCAGATTACATCAGCAGAAGGCTGACAGAGCTATATACCAAACTGTAAATTAAAGGACATTCAAAATAGTAAGTACCCTAAATGTAATCTTAGTTGCATTTAGGAGCTATTATATTAACCTATACAAAACAAAAAGTAGGACAGACACTACTCAAAAAGGTGCAGATTTTTTTTAAACGAGTTAACTCTGATGAGGATCACAAAGAAGCCTATGAGGCACTGACCAGATTAATCACTCCAAAGGAATTATGGCAAGTAACTGAAATGAGAAGTGTAAATCCTCAGGTTTAGCCAGGATCCCCACAGAGATCTGGTGGCTGGGGGAGATAAACATATAGTGACATGGGTTAATGTAATGAACAAGGTTTTGTGACAGACGAAGTTCCCACTAGCTGGAAAAAAGAGAGTAAAACAGTGCTGCCTAAGGAGATCTACAATTTGTGGGCTCCTACAAACGAATTTCAGTTTTAAACCATGACTATGAGATAATTATGTCTATTTTTGCCAGTTGTTTAAAAAAACTGATGCCCCTACTAATTCACAAAGATCAAAGTGGATTCATACATAGTAGGAGTAAATTTGGCAACATAATTTGAATAATAATGATATAGGAGGCAGAAACAGGAAAGACACCCTTGATGTTAATGAATCTGGATGCATAAAAAGTATTCAACTGCGTTGGATGGGTTTACTTTTTTTATGTGCTAGAGAAGGTGGGACTGTGCAAACAGTGGCTTACTTTGATAAAGGAAACATACGACTCTTCTAGAGCACAAGTTAAAGTTAATGCAGTCCTATCAGATGAATTCCCATCGACAAGGGGAACTAGGCAGTGGCACCCCCTCCCCCCTTTCCTTTGCATTATATATTGAACCCTCTTTAGACTTAGCCATTAGGAACTTTAATATAGTAAGATTTCAGTGGGGGGGGGGGATCAAAAACTTAAAATCGTACTTTACACTGATGACATTGTTTTATCATTGTTAAAACCTTATAAAGTTCTAGAAGTGTTGTATACCCTTTTACGGGACTTTGGGGATCTTTTGGGTTATAAAATAAACAGAGAAAAGATAAAAGTATTATCCTAAATATAGAAAACAAAGAATTAGGGCAGAGTGGGATTCTGCAACAGGAGGATCAGGACAATTTTAAATATTTAAGAGTCTGGATCAAAAATACATATTGATCAGTAAAAAATTCATATAAAAAAATTCTTCAGAAAATCAGAGCAATTTTTCAAAAATGGAGAAACTTAAACCAGGAACTGGACCCGAGAATACAAGCACTTAATTAGCATGTGACTCTCCACCTCTTATATTCTGGCCAGGCTGTTTAGTCACCCCTCACTAGGAAGGATTTAGTAACAATGAGGAATTAGATGAGGGAATTTATTTTGGGAGGAGAAAAACAAGAATAGCATGGACTAATCAGGTTTTACCTACAGGAAAGGGGGGATTAGCCCTGCCTGATTTAGACAAATACATTCTGGTTATTAGACTACTATGGTGTACTAAATTCCAAAGTAACATCCTTGATACTAGGTGGAAAGATATGTTGAAAGAGAAAATTAGCTGGATACAGACAACAGACCTGTTGGAAGATTTCTGGGATAATGATGTAAATAAATGGCACCTGTTTTGGAAATATTAGGACAGAAAATTAAGGAAATCTTTAATCAGGTACATCTGGCAAGATGGATAAACTACATACTTCCAATAGAAGCTGGAATGAAAGGATGATTAAGTCAGAGAGGGACTGGAAGGGAAATTAAACAGATTTATTTGTTGACATTCTTGGATCAGATGGTCAGGGGGAAATGAGTGCTTAATTGGGAAGAGGCAAAAGAAACATTCCAAATTCCTTTGTCAAAAAAACACTATATTCAGATCTGTCGCAAGAAGTTCAAAAGACCTAATGGTCTACGATGGAGGCAAAAGATTAACCTATAGAGATAAAATGGATAGTGGACTTTGGGAAAGGTACATGTTTAGACAAGGGAATACTTTCATATTTGTATAAAAACCTACAACAGTAAGACTGGGAGGAAGCAGAGATGGTTAAGTACGTTTGGGAGATACTGTTGCATATTACAGTCGCTCACTCACAATGGGTGGATATTTGCATAGTTTCATGTAAGGTAGTGAAATCATGGAAATTTAGGATAATTGCATGGAACTACCTCTATAAATACTTTTATACCCCAGCTAAGATAGGATATTTCCAACGGCCACTGCAACAATTTGGAGGTGTGGAGAACATGAACTACAAGACTGAATGCATATATTTTGGTCTTGCAAAACACTGACTCAGTTTAAGAGAGACTTACAAGATAGTATTAACAGAGTTTGGACTAGGATTTGGAACTTACTGTTAAACAATATTTCCTAGGTCTTATGGAAGGAAGTGGAACTTGTACATGGTCAATGGGAAATGTTGATAGTGATCCTAGTGACTAAAAAGGCACTTACTAGGAAGTGGAAAAAACATGACCCCCCCGTTATAAAAAAAAATGGAAATTGAATGAGGGGATCATTCGGGAATTGATACAATTTTAGGGAACATCTCAAACAGATCTATTTGCCTCCTTTCAAATCAGACAACTGAAATTCTGCAGCACAGCTCCTTACAAGTATGCCTGGTAAACAGATGCATTTTCATTTTTGTGGTTGGTAGTGTTCCTATATATATTTCCACCAGTTCCACTGATATCCAAGGCATACCTCTCAACCTCTTAGTGCAAGAAATCTGGACAAAGCCTAGAATAATGAGGGGACAAAGGCCTAAAAATAGGAATGTATTTTAAATACTGCTCTTATAAACATAGAAATAACAGGTTTTGTTTTATCATGCATTTTCTTAGGGATATGAAGACTAAAACCCAAATGTCATTATTTAGTGACTTCATTGTTCAGCGAATTGCTAAAAAACACACATTTTATGAGTAACATAACAAAAATATGAGGCAAAATCTGAACATTCTCTGGAAATCTGGTCAGCTGAGAGGTATGATCCAGGGTAATTCTGAAGATTCAAAAGGACTCTCCAGAAATCATTGTGGTGACTCCATTTTGGCTAGGCAACAATGCTTCTCCCTTCTTATGGAATTGGCTAATGGTAATTACCACAAGCTTCCTCACAGACTGGTCCTACTCACGCAGACAAGGGGAGTTTGATATACCCCAGTCTCGAAGAACTTCAACTAACTACCTGGATGATTCTATTTTCATACCAGGTAGGCATCTCTGTCATGAGCATAGCCAAGTGTCAGTTGGTGTGCAGCTCCTGCTGCAGGGATCATCATACAGACAGCCATGCACATTCCATGCCACAGATCATATGGCACATCAGCTACGTGTCATGCATGAAGGACAAGAATGCAGACACAGTGAGATTATGGCTGTATTGGCTGCTCAGAATGAGAGTCTACTAGCTGTGGCATGGTCAGTGGAAACCCTGGCATCTACAGTACTGCAGCAGTGTTGTACTACAAACAGGATTCTGCATTCCATGAGTATGTACAGAAGATTGCAACCTGTGAGAGGCAGGGTACCTGTCCGCAGAACCACTATTGGCCATCAAGAATCCCTGTTTGTGGTACAACCTGCAAAGATGTCATCTGCTGGCATATCTGCTAAGCTCCCATCAGTCACAAGGCCTTCATGTTGAAGTCATGCTCCTTCATCTGAACATGGTATCATACCCCCATCCATTTTCTCTGTGTTGAAAACGGGGCAGGATGTGTCTGTACGTGGTCGGGGCAGGGCAAACCATGATGCGAGAGATCAGTAAGGTCAACCAAGACTGCATTAGAGTGTGTCCAACAGTGTAGTACACATAGTTGACTAATATTAATTCAATACCACTGTGCTGTGATATGTGTTTCTGAAATAAAAATGTCTGCATGATGTCATGCATGATTTCTCTTTTTTTCTGTTATGATATTAAACAGATTTGTAAGTGTAGCACTAAGGTGTGTCCCTTATTGTTGAACATACAGTGATAAAACAGAATGATTGTGTTTGCATACATTCTGGATGGACACGATTCTACCAAGGATATGCTATGCCTCCCCTCCTGTTTGTAACCTTCAAGGATAGGATATCAATGCACGCAACTTCTACAGTGGATCCATTCTGAGAGATCTGTTGCCTGCAGCTGATGTTGTCCTGGTAGACTTAAGTAATCCTGATTAGCAGCATGCACTGGAGTAATTTACTGATAAGTCTGGAGTGACTGGGATGAAAATCAACATCTTCAGATCATAGCTTATGGTTCTTTATCAAAAGAGTAGATTGCTGTCTCTAGGTGAAGGAGTAGCAGCTACCACAAGTGTAGGGTTTTAAGTATCTCAGGCTTTTGTTCTAGAGTAAGACTAGAGGGCATCAGCAGCTTGACCAACTGAATGAGTGAGATGGTAGCAATACTGCAGGTATTTTACTGTACTTTAGTGGTGAAACAAGAACTGAGTCATGGAACTGTGCTGTCAGCCTACTGATCAGTCTGTGCCATCACCTATGGTCATGAGCACTGGGTAGTGACTAAAAGTATGAAATCATGAATGTAAGTGGCAGAAATGATGTTCATTTGATCACTGCTGCAGTAGCCCTACCTATATGGGTAATATCCTGTGTAGGACATAACATCTGGCCAGTTCACAAACCATAAGAGCACCTTCTATGTGCCTGAGCTGTTATTAGTTTGGCACCATGCCCTTCAGAGCTTTCCTGGCTCTAAAGAGAGCTCCTCAGTCAGCTAAAGTTTCTCCATTGCTGAACATACAAGTTCCTTTCAGGGAAAAAAATCTTCCACATTTATTTTATCAGAAAAGTATATTTTTCTGTGAAATTAATTAATTTATGCTTAAAAAAAGTGTTTTATTGGACTGCCATGTGACTTTTAGTCTCTTTTTGCAATGAAGTGTAACTTTTAAATTTGTAGAAAAAAGTTAATTTTTTTTCATTCTTTTTCTACTGTAAACATTTGTTAAAGTACATTTCGGGGCTGTGTTAATGTTTTAGTGCAATTACATTTTTTTTTTTTTTGAGGAAAACATCCTGTTGTATTAACTAGATGGTTTACCAGCTGGTGTTGACAGAATTCCCTCGGTTTCAGGGTCTTTTTTGGCTTTACGATAGAGCACAACTTACTGGTTCCTTGATTCTGCCTTCTTCCAGCAACTAAAAAGGGTTCTAATAGTCTTTGCTGCTTCAGCAGCCTACATATTTGCCTCAGCTACAGATGGGTGACTCTGCTGTGAATATTTGTGGTTCCTCATATGATTCATCTTCTTCATCGACCAGAGGTTAGACACATCTTCTGTCACTGCTGGTGTGCCAGTGGTAGCCAAGAAAAAAACACTATTGCCAGTCATGGCGGAAGGAGTACAGAATGCATGTCTGCCTAGTCAGACATTTATCTTCCTTAATCTGTTTCTGTGACTTTCGTCAATAATTATTTATTGGGATTGACTTCCAAGATGGCTCCACACTGAGCAATAGCTTAACTTCAGCTCTCTCATTGTGAAAAAAGAAATACAGAGATAAGGGCGAGCATTTCTGACAGTTCTTAGTATAATTCCATTAATGGCTAGTAAGTACATTGACTGGATGTCAGCAAAAAAGAAACTTAGAAAGCCTGAAAGAAAATCAGCTAGATAAGATGAAGATTAAACCTTGAATGGGAAAAATCCTGCAGCTGCTCAGCAAAAAGCAGTTGAAGCACCAGCTTTGGTCCAAGAGATGGCTTCCAAATAGGAAAAAATCAAATGTACTCAGAGCTGATTAAAATAAATGAAACATTGAAGGAGTTTATCAACTCAAATAACAAAAGGCTGAGAAAAAAATAGAAGCTTTAAACAACTATTCAGATGAAGTGATAAAACTGTGAAAATCAAATATTGAAATGAAGAAAATGCTGGCTGAGTATGAGATTGCTTAAGAAGAACTGTTTCAAAAAATGGCAGAGTTAAAGGACAGAGCACACAGAGAAAACCTGAGATTTTCTTGCTTATCAGAAAAAAATGGAAAGAACAGACTGTGTTAATTTTATGAAAGCACAAATAAGCAACTGGACTGGTATTCCACAGCAGGATTTGTTAATTGAAAGGGCACATTGTTTGTATGCTCCAAACCTGGCTATGAGAAAACAGCCATCACATCAGCAGAAAGAGTTGATGCTGACAAAACTATGACAGAAGGGCAAAGTATTGAAAGTTGGAGACAGTAGAGTGTGGAAAATCATTATTCACTGTATACCAGGCAGAAGAGAAGCAAATTTATCCCAGCAATCAAGAAATGTCGAGCGGTAGGTATGAGTCTCAAGCTGCTGTATCTGTCTGCAGAACACATTTTCCTGGAGGGTCAGAGTAATTTTTTGATGCAGAACAGGCTAAGGAGGAATATTTGTCCAACATAAAGTGAGCCATCAAAGAGAAGGGGACTTTTTTTCTCAATCTTCTGATTAAAAACATCATAGAGAAAGAGATTTTGCCAATGAAAGCTTTTCCAATGCTCCAAAGGAAAATGCTTGAGAGACAGAAGCTGACAGGAAGAATAGGAAGTACCTTGGACTTCAACCAGAGTCTGGGGTTGGGATATGGAAAGGAACAGGATAAGGACTATCAGTAATGAAACCGGTGAATAAATGTGAGACTATAAAGCATCAATTACTTTAGTGAAGTATGACTTTACAAGAAAAAAGTGGCTGATAAAGATTGGACTTTTGTGGACTTTGTTAAATTTGTGGAGGGACTGACAGACATATACCCAACATCATGTCATTAATGTTTGGAAGGATACTAGAAGGGAAAAAAAGAAGGAATAAAAGAATAACTGTAAATAAAACATTTTTTTCTTCTTAGTACTTGTATCAACATTTCATGACATAAATTATATGTCATATAGTAAAGCAAAGTGATTGTTGTATATAATAAAAATATTAAAGTATCAAATATTTTCTTTCTTTTTCAGTTTTAAGACATATAGTTATTGCAATGTAAAAAGAGAAAAAAAGGCTGGACAAAAGAATGTTCAAGTTAATATGCTATAATCTTTGGCTGGTGTGGTGGATTGGGTGTAAAAGTGAAATTATTATAATGCATATAGATTTGAGTTGTTTTCTCTTACTTTTTGCATAGGTGAATGTCTGGATTAATGCCTTGGCTTAATCCAATAACAAATTTCTTGTATAAGCATGTGTGTTATAAAAATAAGAGAACACTGTGAATGTAATGAGTTTTCCAGTAGCAAATAAATGTTCAGTCTGTGTTGAGAAGTCTGCAGCTGGGACAGCTGCACATTTTGTTCTTATGTTTCCATTTAGACAAGATGACTACAGGTCCAGGCAATCCATTTTTAATCTGTGGACATTGTTTGCTGATAGAAATGTAACACTAAAAGGTACAAGAGCAAACAGCTTAGAAAAAAAATAAGTTTGAAATTATTGGAAGTGAATAAGAGATAGTTTTACTGATACGTAAATACCTCAATGCATTTACTAGAACAGTGTATAATTTAGTTTTATTTAAAGATAGCCAGTTCACTTTTTCTTATGGCTTAAAGTTAATGTTTTCTGAAAGCATATAAACTGTTTTTCACATCACTGAGGGGAATAAAGACAAGACAAAAACATACAGCAATTAGTGTAAGTAGGAGCACAGCCATGCATTTCAGCTTGGATACTTTTTATTTTAGGTTAGGTAACACCTGTGTTTGCAGCTGTTGATTTGGGACAATTGTTCCTGTCAGGAGGGTTAAACTTCATTATTTGAAAATGTACTAAGTTTTGTGTGTTTGTTTTAAGTTACTAGGTTATGGTCATGTTCTGGGGATGTGTTTGTTTTTTGTTTGAGGGTTTCATTAAACAAAAATTCTTGTAAAATGTGACATAGGTTCAAATTAAGATGACAATAAACAACTGTTTAAAGGATCAATGTTCCAAACATTAGTGGGTGCATGAACACAAAAGCTGGAAATAGACATTTAAAAAAAGCTGACATGTAATAGGTGGGTATAATAACATATATTACTTCTAATATATAACCTAGTTTGGAAGCTAGGAGGGAAGAAAGTGGTAAAGATTGGGAAAGTTTTGTTTACAGTATTTTACAAGGAGGGGAAGCACCCACATCCTGGAAGAAAGCTGTGGTATCTGTAATACCTAAAGACAGCAAAGATCCATTAGATCCATATAAGCCCATTTCAGTTTTAAACCATGATTATAAAGTGTTTATGTCCATAATACCTAAAAGAATGGCAAAGGAGATGCCAAAGTTGTTAGCTATGGATGAATGTGGTTTTGTGGAGGGGGAGCAAACATTTGACAATATTAATAGAACAATGATTACCTGGAGGGAAGCAGAATGCTAGAAAATACTGCTGTTGTTGTTGGGCCTTGATGTAGAGAAAGTATTCAACAGAGTAAGCTGGGATTTTATAAGCAGGGTGATGAAATGTTTGCATTCCCTAATACAGTAAAAAGTTTAATTAGGAGGATGTACGAGAGATCAGAGGCAAAAATTAAAGTGGGAGGGTTCTTTTCTCATAAGTTGTGTCTGAACAAAGGAACCAGGAAAGGGTATCTGCTTTCTCATTTTTTATTTGCATTATATTTAGAGCTATAGTCAAAAAAACTAAGGAACTCAGAAATTCAAGGATATAATTGATATTATAATCAAGAAAAGATGGTTTGATTTGCAGACAATGTTATTTTGACCTGATAAAACCAGAAAAGGACATCTCAGTGTTGTGGAACATTTTGAGACAGTTTCATGTTTTTTTCAGGATATAACATTAATGAAGATAAAGCCACACAATAGCTGATAATTTATCCAGACATGAATTGGCTCAGCAATACCCATACTTATTGGGACACAATACAATGAAGCATTTAAGAGTATTAAAAAGGATTCTGTTATGGCAACTAAGGCTATCTGAAAAGAGACAAAACAAATATAATACAAAAACTGAGAAACTGGAAGCTCTTTCTTTTGGATATGGATAGAAATAAAAGCAGTGAAAAAGTTTTTAAGCCCCTCAGTTTTATTTACTGGTTAGGTAACCATTTTTATCAACCAGAGGAGAAGGTCTGGACTGCAATTAATAAAGATTTGAAGGATTTTATCCAGGAGAGGAAAAGGGCAAGGTTCAGGTGGAAAGTTTGCTCTTTCCAGTAGAACAAGGTGGGGTAGAATTACCTGATTTGATGGGCTATTTTATAGCTACACAGTTAAGGCTCATATTGCATAATACAAGCAGAAAACTATAATTCAAAGTGGAAAGGGATGATGATGATGAAGCAAGGGGAAATTTAAAAAATAAGGAAAGAGTGGGACATTGGATACATAGCCTTAAAGTGGATAACAACTGCCATGCAGAATATTATATTCACAAAGTAGCAGAAAGTATTTTAAGAACTAAGCTGACATGAGACTGGAGAAAGGAGATTCTGCTAATATGAATGACTGCAATTAGGGGTACAGGGAATAGGTGAGAAGGGTCTTGAATTTACTGGAGAAAACTGGAAAAAGAAACCAAGATATTGGAAGCAAATTACTAGAGAGGGAAAGGTAATAGAGTGGGAAGAGGCCAAGAAGACCTTTGGACTGCAGGCTAGAGACTGCCTTCCCTACCAGGGATTGATATCAGAAGTGACTTCCTCTGGTAGAGTTTTTAGCTGAATCTAGAATAGAAGCTGCTGTTAAAAAGGGATGATTAGTAGAGCATTTAAAATATTGCATGATAACTATAAACATCATTCAGTAGATGCTAGAAAAGATTAAGAAGAGGGACTGGATAAGCAACTTACTAGGAAACTATGGCAGGATGCATATATGGCTCCCAAATATGCAGCAAAGACTAGAAAATGTAGAATTTTTGCTTGAAAGTGTTTGCATAGGTATTTTTTATACTCGAAGCAGACTCAAAAGAATTTTTCCTCAGACAGATGGCAAATGTTGAAGGTGTGATGAGGAAGAAAGTGGCAAATTGGGACATATGTTTTGGGAGTGTAATGAGTTGGCAGACCTTAAAAATCCCCTGCAGAGTACTCTGTCAATAATAATGGGTGATCATATTAGTTTAACTAAGGAAATTATTTATTTGTGCTCAGGTACAGGCTCTGAATTGGCTAGACATTCCCACAGAGTTAATAAACGCCATGTAGGAATAGTGTAAGCCCTACACGGAGTGTACTGTGGCCATGTCTGCAGCTCCCCCTGACAGGGTGCCATGCATATTAATGAAGGTGTGCTACTGAGAGAGAGACATGTAACACAGTTACAGAATCAATGTAGCGGGTATGTTATAGTGTCCGGAGATGAGTAACAAATCCCCTGCACTGTTAAAGTGCCAGAAGACACTTAAATAATAAAGTAAAACATGTTTAAATAAATTTTCTTTTCTTTTTTTTTTTTTTTGTGTGTTTATGCGGCATGGCACTTAGTAATAGACAAATGGCAGACATCTAAAATAGAAACTGGATGCATTTAATTATTTAGGAAAGGTCAAATGTAAGCATAGCTAAGGGGGTTTGCGTGGCACGGTGCGGTGCTTAGCAGTGCTTAAACATAACTGAGAGCTATATAGAAATGTATAGCTGTAATCACCATATCCTTGGTAGCTGAATGGTTAGAATCACAGCCTTGTGTGCAGTAGGTGCACAGTTTGAATACACAGAGAGACCATTTAGCTTTTACATGAGATAGGAAAATGTTATAAAAATATATATTTTTAATTAAGTATAGATTAACATTTGTTAACCGGGTTAGTCCAGCTGGACCAGAAGTCCATTTTTAATGGAGACCCGAGGATAAAAGCCCCAGTTACACACAAGTATCCAATACATTAAGGTCACAGTCCAAGATAACATAATTAAAATGCATAAGGCAAGGAGATTAAAGTAAAATAGATACACATAATAATAAAGTATCATTATTGAACAATTACTTTCAATATATTTTTTTATTTTTTTAAAAATCTGATTTGCCTGTAGCTAAGCTCTGCTAAGCATTGCTAAGCCAAGCCAAGCAATGCTTTAACAGGACCCATTTTAGCAGTACTTAGCAATGCGCAGCTCCGCTTAGCTGGTTTGGCAGTGATAAGCATTTGGCAGTTTAAGAACTGCTCAGCTAAGCTTAACCAGTTTAAGCTTTGCTTAGCATTTTTTTAAAAATGCTCCAATGGTGGAAAAGGGCAAGAAAACAGCCTTATTTAAGCTGGATAGGTGGGAATACAGCTAGAACCTGTTGGAGTTTGATCCTTGCAGAAGTTGGAGAGAGTGTATGCTTCCGGGTGCAGTGGTAGGGCATGTTGCAGTCCAGGGTCATGGTTAGGCTCCTCTTAAAAGACCATGACATCCAGCTGCTGCAGTGCCAGTACCCTGGGTCTGAATACAAATCTGAGGCCTAGGAAAGGCTGGCACGTGGCCTCACCACTGCAACTGGCATCCCATGCACTGGTGAGCAGGTGCATCACCACTATGATGACCTGAAGGGTAGGAAGGGGGAACTCTTGGCCCAGTTGATCCAAGATGCTTGGGATGACAATGCCCCACAAGTCTGTAAGTAAAGGAAGAATTGACTTATCTCTCTCTGTCTGTCTCTCTCTCTCTCCAGTCAATTGTCTGCTGAACCTGATGAAACACTCCAGATGAAACACTCCAGCACCTAACTGATATAATGCCTGATGGATTTCCTGGCTGTGTGCTGTTCATAATATCTAACCCATATCTAGGCATTGTGCAGAGTGTATCATACTGAACAGAGTTTTGCATAATATGTCTGGTACATTTTACACAGCACTGTGATTTCTTGGTATGTCAGTGGCAGATAATTATAGATTGTGTGGGGGATCGCTGACAGATATTTGGGTTTATGACTACATGCACTGCAGGGACCCCATGCTACTACAAGAACTTTTCTATTCTGCACTTTCTATGTTTGTCTGACCAGTAGTTCCTCCTTCCCCTTATATGTGGGCCTTTGTCCTGCCCTGCTCCAGTTCCTGGCTTTTTCCACAGTTGCTGCTCTATGTAGTTGTAGGTATGCTGTGACTGGGGTAAGAGATGTAACACCACACACAGGATTACGGACATCACACCTTTGTCTGTACCTGTTTTGCAGGTTGTCCAGCATTGTGCCCCTTACATCTGCTCTGCTCCTCAGACAGTTTATGTTGTACTGTTATTATAAGACTACATGTTGCACCATACCTCTCAAGCTCTTACAGCCATTAATCTGGACAGGACCATATGTAACAGTGGGACATAGGCCCAAACATGGGGACAAGATTTTAATATTGCTCTTACAAACCTAGACAGTTGGTAGAATGGTTTGTATCAGCAAGCATTGTCCAATGGGTATGAAGTCTGTATCTCAACTGTCTGTCATTAGTTTCTCACAGCAACCTTTACTAATTTGCCAATAGTTTGCCAGAAAACTGCAATGTTATGACAAACAGAACAGCTATATGAGCCATAAATGTGGACATTCTGCTAAACTCTGTACATCTGTGAGGTATGGATGGTGCCCAGTTAGTTGCTATAAGTACTGACACAGTTATGTGATAGTCTTCATATCCTGGTGCTACACTGATGTGTCACAACATGCTGTTCTACTAGCCAACATCTAGGTTACTCAGGGTTGTGTACAGTCCATATCTGTGGCCCCCTGTCCCTCCATTATGTCTGTCTTTGTCCAGCTTTCTTGCAGTAACAAATACTGACATATGGACAGTCTTTACAATGCCTACCATAGGTGTAGTTCACCAATCTTGAACCATGTACCCCATCAACCATGGTGATGTATTTACCCACTAAGCCACGACAGCCACCAGACAGTGCAGCTTACTTCCTGACACTATCAACTACAGACAAATATAGCACTTTGACTCCTGCATATTGGGGACATGGTATATATCACCAGGTTGATTGTGACAGCCCAGGGGTTGTGTGATCTGCTGCTATTATCTTGCAAATATACTGTGACTGCAGTTGTATGAGGACATGGGTGTGTTGGGGGTAGGGGACTCTAGCATTGACAGTCAAGCATCTGTCCTGTGATCCCACTGTATGTCATTCCCTCACATAGTGCAGTGGGTTTTGCTGGCTTGGGGACTACTGCAAATTATGGTTCAGCCAGTATTGGACAGAGAGTTCCTGTTGTCCCACACATATGTCAGTTGTCTACAGCTATTCCGGTAGCCCACTCTATTTCCTTGCATAAATGCGTTAGGTCCATACATATGCTACCACAGCCTACTATCCCATTCATTTGTGGTAAAGAAGAGTGACTTACCTTGTGCCTGCAGCAGTTGAGATAACACTGCTTCAGGGCTGTGTCTGTCTGATGCATGCAGTACACAGCCAATACATGGTAAGGTACAGGTTGTGTGGTGTGGCTGACATTCTTTTAACTATGTATGTGAGTCGGAGTGAGGTGTCAGACCCTAGGTTGTCAATGCATGTGCTATGCGTTGCCTCTTTGCCAAGGCCAGGGCATGCCTATGTCTGCCTACAGGGATAGGCTCAAGGGGTTCCTCCTCTGAGTCCCACTAGGACTGTGGGGACCTTGGCACTGGTGGGAGGCTGTGTGTCCCTTCTCTGTGATGTTTCTGTGGCAGCTGTTAACACATGATCATATTGTATAGCATGGCACATACTGTGAACATGTGTGCACATGTGATTGGACAGTACTGCAAGACTCCACCAGATATATTTAGGCAGCGGAACCATGACTCAAACAGCCCAAACACATGCTCTATGATGTTCCTAGTTTATGCATTTGCCTCATTATGACATTCTTCAGTAGGTATGTGCGCATTTCTGATGGGTGTCATCATCCACGGTTCCAGTGCGTAGCCAGCATCCCCCAGTACATGGCTATATAGGATGTCCCCCCGGCAAATGTCTGGTACAGCTGTGAGGCATGCCAGATGTGGGAGTCATGATAGCTGCCAGGGCTGCCAGCACACACATTGATGATAATGCCCTGGACATTGCACACAATCTGGCAGTTGATGGAGTGATACCCCTTGTGGTTGACATAGACCCTACCCTCTTCACCGGGTGGCATTTTGATGTGCACATGAGTGGAGTCTATGACACCCAGTACCTCAGGGTAGGGTGCTACATGGTGGAAGAGATAACTATTGCTAACCCTTTCCTTAGGGGTGTGGGGTAAATAAATGTGCTCATTGGCATGTGCTTGCATGGCATCCAGGAACTGGTGGAGTACCCTGGATGCAGATGTCTTGAGATCCCCACTATTTTCCCAGTTGGTCTTTGAAAAGTACCTGTAGCTAATATTCTAAGGGCTATGCATGCCTTTGTTTCCACTGGGATGGGTACCCCTCTGTTGGCTCTGGGTCTGTGTTGAGGGTGGCAGAGCTTGGTGAGTTCTTATAGTATGTCCCTGTCCACCATGTAGCACTCTACAATCTCCAGGTCATGTAGCCCCTGGAAGGTCACCCTGAGCCTGAACACTCTTCGTCTCAGTCTGGACCTATTGTCAGCATCATCATCATCACTAACCTCAGCCTGTAGCACATACAGATGTAGCAGGGCAGCAGCAGCCCTAGCATTTTGTCATTTAAAATTCCCAAGTGTGTACTCCAATGGTGCAGAGTATGTGGGAAAATCAGATTGTAGGGTGTATGCATACTTTATGGTGGTGTGCTGCAGTTGCAGCCTGTGTGATTGGCTCATTATGCTGCATTCCACCTGATAGGTATATCACTGGGGGTTTGAATGGGCCAGTGTCTGTTGAACAGGGCTTATCAGTTATTTATATTTGATTGACTTTCTCAGGCAATTGTTTTTCCTATTTCTTTCACTGCTACGTAGTGTGGCATGCCACACAAACAATTGGCACTAGTGTAAACAGTGCTCAGAAGTTTTGACACTCCCCTAACAATGGACACACTCAGCTTTTCTAAAACTAGTTAAAACATGCTCAGCAGCATCAGACACACCCCATACTTAGCTGTGCTTAGCTGAGCGCAAACAGGAGCTGCTGAGCTCCAATCCACTTTAACATAGTGTGACACACCCCCTTTTGATGTCAGCATTGTGTTCTACCACTACCTACATGGTTCTAACCCTACCGTGGGTTGTATCTGCGGACACTGTAGCCCTTTTTGCTATTCAGCAACCCCAGCTCATTTACATACAGCTAATTGAGTATACCATGGATACTACACTACTCTAGGGCCTGCCTCCATAGCAACCACTGACACCTGCCATTGTAATACTCTGCATGCTGGGCACTATAATGCAATATATTTGCAAATGTCTACTTTACATGTTTTAATTTTTTTTCCATAACAGCATGTTTGCTCGTCACTGTGTGCCATGCAAACATAATATATGTATGAAAAATATAATAATTTTTAAATGATTTGCAGTGCTTTCTGGACACACTGGCCATAGTTTTGGCCATTTGTATGCCTACAGTAACATATACACCCTTTCTTCAGGCTTAGCTAAGCACAGCTAAACAAGTGTCTGTATTACATAATTGAACTTTTAAAAGTTTGAATGTCATATAGTCAACACCATGTGATCGAACTTTTAAAAGTTCAAAAATGTAATAAAAAAAATAAATCAAAGAAAAAAATCTACCTGAATGACTGCACCCCCCACACCATTCACGCTTTAAATATACCAACTCCAAGATCGCATTACAGTGCAGAAAAGGGAAAGCTTCCCATTCCGTACTGTATGGAGATGTCTGTTGAAAAGTTCGAACTTTTAAAAGTTTGATCATATAGTTTTGATCATATGACATTTGAACTTTTAAGAGTTTTGCAACGTGATATAGACCCACTATGTGTTTATGAGGATGTATTTACTTATTCCATGAAATGAGGAGCATGTTCGCGTCCAGGGCAGGGCCATTTCTGCTTAAAAGTGTTTACTTTAGCTAAATGGATTAGAGCAGTGTGCACCAGATCTTAAAAAAAATGGAACTAGCAGAAATGTTTACATTTGGGCAGCTGGTTTGTGCGGGGCACCGTGGGGCTTAAAAGGGGCAAAAATGGGAAGGGAAAAAAAAAACAGGAAATAGCAGAATAAAAGCAATCGAGTACAAATAACATAGCTGGGAGGTGGAATGTATCACAATCAGCCAATCATACAGGCAGCATCTGCAGTACAACAGTATAAACTATGGAAACACCTTTCAGTCTGTTTTTTTCCCACAAACTCTGCACCATTGGTGTACAGACACGGGGGAATTTTAACCAACAAATTGTTAGGGGCTGCTGTTGCTTTGATACATCAGTATGTGCTAGAGACTGAGGGCAGTGAGGAGGATAATGTTGACAATCACCCCAAACTGAGGAGGAGGAGAAGAGTGTTCAGAGCCAGGGTAACCTACTAGGGGCTACATGAGCTGGAGATAGTAGAGTGCTACAGGGTGGACAGGAACATTCTTCAGCCACTCATTGAGCTGTGCAGGCCTCACCTCTGACCCAGAGCCAACGGAGGGGAACCCATCCCAGTGGATACCAAGGTATGTGTAGCCTTAAGAAAACTAGCTACAGGCACTTTCCAAAGACCTACTGGGGACATCATGGGGGCATCACAAGCATCTGCATCTAGGGTACTCCACCAGTTCCTGTGTGCCATGCTACCACATGTCGGTGAGCACATTTACTTCCTCAGCACCCCTGAGGAGAGGACCAGCAATATGCACTTCTACTGTGTAGCAGATCACCCGGAGGTACTGGGTGCCATGGACTGCATGCATATCCACATCAAAGCACCACCCGGTGAACAGGGTAGAGTCTACATAAATTGCAAGGGCTGTCACTTCATCAACTGCCAGGTCATGTGCAATAGTATCATTAATGTGTGTGCTGGCAGCCCTGAAAGCTATTATGACTCCAATATCTGGCATTTCTCACAGATGTACCAGGGATTTGCCAGGGGGGAACATCCCGTATGGCCATCTGGTGGAGGATGCTGGCTATGCACTGGAGCTGTGGATGATCACACACACACACACACACACACACACACACACACACACACACACACACACACACACACACACACACACACACACACACACACACACCAGGGTCATTATAGAGTGTGTGTTTGGGATGCTCAAGTCACGGTTCTGCTGCCTTGATATATCTAGTGCACACATGTTCATAGTATGTGTCATGCTACACAATATGATCCTGCGGAAACAGCTGTAGCAGGAACAGCATGGGGAAGGGCCACACAACTCCCCACCATTGCCAAGGTCCCCAAAGGCACAGAGGGACTCGGAGGAATAACCCACTGAGCCAGCTCCTGTAGGCAGATGGATGGGTGCCCAGTATGCCCTGGCCTTATCAAAGAGACAATGCATAGCACACACACTGACACTGTAGGGATCCAGGGACTGACATCACTCTGACTCACACACAGTAAAATGCATGCCACACACATCAGACTACCTGCACCTTACCATGTATAGGCAGTGTACTGCATGCATCAGACATAGGCAGCCCTCAAGCACCGTCCTCACATCTGCCACAGACACAAGGTAAGTCAGTCTTCTTAACAATAAATGAATGGAGTAGTATGTTCTGGTAGCATATCTATGGTATCGCTACATACATGCAAGGGAATGGGGTGGCCTACTGGGATAGCAGCAGACAACTGACAGCTATGTGGGACACAAGAAAATGTTTTCCCAATACTGGCTTCCCCACACTATGCAGTAGTACCCAAGGTGACAAATCCCACTGCAGTATAAATGGGGGGGTCATAGGTCACAGGCATGGATGTCAGTGTGAGGGTCCCATACTCACCCATCAGCCTCGCTCAGCGAGTCAACTGTAGAAAACCATAAAGAAATGTCTGGTGAAGGCCCACAAATGCTGACAATGATGAAATACCCCCCTACAGACTTACACAGTGATAGCACAGCAGGTCTTGCAGTTACAGTAAGGCTCTGATGGGTAAGAAGTCTGAAACTCAAATGTAGGCCATTACAATCTGACCTGTGATCTTTAGTGATATGCCTGTAGTCTACAAGACAGGGCACAATACTATGCTAAATAGAACCAAAATGTAAAGCAAATACCAGCACAGTCTGTGCAAATGTGTACAGTTGACAGGTGTGCCTCTCACACCCATATTCCCATAGAAATGCAGTAACATATATGTTGCAGGGAAATAGCAGCAGAGCACACATTGCAGGGCTGTCCCAATCAACATGATAATTTTTTGTATGTCCACAATATGCAGGGTCAGTGAGCTATGTATATGTGTGGTTAATACTGTCAGGATGTGGCCAGCACTTACTCCCGGCTGTTGTGCCGTAGTGGCCTAGGTACAGTACCATGCTTGACAGGACCACGTTCCAAGAGCTGTAGTGCCAACTATTCTGCATGTCAGCTACACCTATGGTAGGAGTTGTACACACTGTCCAGACATCAATATCTGTTATTGCAGGAAGCTGGGCAGATTATGGACACGGGGCCACACATATGGACAGTACACAGCTTGGAGTAACCTACACAGTACCTAACATACCTCTCAACTGTACAGACCTATTGCAGAATGTCCAGAAGTTTGCATCATATTTGTGGTCTGTATATCCTGAAATAGTGATTGTCTGGCAATTCATTGGCAAATCATGTAAGACTAAGGTCAGAAAATAATTGACAGATTGTAGTGTCAGACTTCATACCCTATAGAAAAATGCATGCTAATGCAAAACCTGTTATTGAATCACCTTTCTAGGTTTGTAAGAAGAATACTTAAAAATGGTCCCTATATTTAGGCCTCTGCCCCCCAATTACTTATGGCTTTGTCCAGATGTCTGGCTCTCAGAAGTTGAGAAGAATGGTGCCTAGTAGGACAGCAGATACCTGAAGGTCAGTGTATTGCCAGTTTATAAAAGGCTGACACCTTTATGTGTCAGCACTGACAATATGTCACAGCCATACCCCTGGAATGACAAAAGTCATCACAGAAGGCGCACAAGTATGCCTTGTATATCTGTTCTGCTTGTCCTAACATTGCATTTGCCTTTCAACTATAGCAAAACAAGAAAGGGTCATGTCAAAACAGCAACGTTAGACAGTGTGAAAGCAGACATCATACCCATAAGAGCAAACAAGCAATTTCTAAGCAGATCTCCCAACTGTCCATGTTTGGCAGAACATTATTAACACCCTGTCCCCATGGGTGGGCCTTTGTCTGACTGTCATATTTGGGCCTGTCCAGATGTCAGTCTGTGATGGTATGACAGCTAGGCCCACATGTAGCCTCATAATAACATATAGCAACACAAACCATCTAAGGACCATAGCAAATGGAGTGGTGCAATGATGGACAACCCGCTAAATAGGTACACTCAGAGGTGCGAAATCCACAACCTTGTGTGTGATGTAACAGCATTTACTCTGCTCACATCAGAATTATAAATAAACAACAGCAGCCACTGTGGCCAAAGCCTGCAACGGGACTACAGAAGGACAAATAGACACACATAAGGGGAAGGGAAACCACTGGCCAGACAAGTGGAGAATGTGCACAGAAAACAAATTCTGCAGTAACATAGGTGCCATGCAGTGCATGGAGTCAGTAAACATCACCTGCAATTACGCAACCTGCACCCATGTAAGTGGAGGTCTGCAACAAAACAAAAACCCAAAAATGGACACCTCAGAGGCAAAATGACATGAGAACTCCACAAACCTACACACTACAGACCATGTAGACTCCACAAATCAGGGTATTGCAAACACTAAGGCCTTACTCCAAACCCCAAACACCTACCCTACACAGATAGGCTAACAGCACTGTCCCTCTACCACATTCCATACAGACTCTGCTGAGGAGACCCCTTGTCTGGCATACAAAACAATCCAGAACCTGCCTTGATGGGACTGTTGCACATCTGGAACTCAAGGTCCACTCCATCAACCTGTAGGCGCAGCATCAACCTGGGCTGTGACATCAGCATGGCTTGTAGGTGTGACAGATATCTATATCACACACTCCCCCATCTGTGGAATATACTCCCTGTCAACAGCAAGCCAAGTGCCTCAATACCCCTAGTGATGTGCTCCCTTTATAAGTGCATGGGAAACACAAAATACAGTCCTGTGATTCCACCTGTGTTCTTGCTAGACAGGGGCTCTGTGTGATGACATCTCATAATATGGGCTACACTCTCATCTGCATGGGTTATAAGGACTTCAGAGCCAAAATCCTACCAATGTCTTAGCAACCTATCAACCTATACACAACTGTCTGTCAGTGGTTTATCACATTACTCTGTACTGCTCTGCCACTGACATACCTGAAAGTCACAGTGCTTTGTGGAATATACTAAAGATATAATGGACATTTTCATACAGTAGAATGCAGTCCGTACCCTCACCCATACCTCTCAACCTCTGAAAAGAAGAAACCTGGACAAGGTCATAAATAAAAGTGGGGCAAAGGCCCAATGATAGGCACTTGCTGTAAATATTACCCTTGCATACTGAGAAAGTTGGTAGAATAACAGGTTTTACATTAGCAGGAATTGTCTGAAGGTTATGAAGTCTGAAACACTAATGTCTGTCATTATTTTGTAATGTCAGTCTTCAATTATATGCAACTAACTTGCCATAAAAACACAAGTTTATGTGGACTGGACGAAACTTCTAGACAAACACCTGGACAATCTGCCAAAAATGTACAGTTGAGAGGTATGGCCACGCCAGGATATGACTTTTCGGGTAAGAATAATACCACACAAGCAGGAGATCCCAAGCCAGTATATCACCAAGTTGCTGGACTGTTTACACAGCTTCATCAGTCAACCAGCTGTAGCCACACCTCTCAACTGGCCTTTTTGGGCAAGAATGTATATAATACTAGTCTGTGCATCATACATCTTGTATTCCTCTGGTAAAGCAATGTGATGATCTGAGGATGTCTGCAACTAGATAATGACACAATACATTCCAGTGTCAGACGTCAGATATGTCAGAAAATGTCTGCTAAAACAAATCCAGTACCTCTAGGAAAGTCCTGTTTACTTTTGAGAGGTATGGCTGTAGCACACAAAACCCCAAACTGGAGTACAACTATTTCTGGAATGGAGTCCCACTCTCACTATAGAAGGTCATACTGGGCATGCTCCTACTCTTAGAGAATCACAGGCCATGTCGGAACTCACATCGGACTGAATAACTGTATTGTGCATATATGTCTTTGCATACAGACAGCTATGTACACCTTAACTGTTCCTACACACACCCATCAGACAGGATTACCCTCAGCTAGCTGTAGGTGGCCCATATGTGATATATCTGCATCTGTTGTGTGTGATACAGAGACATATATATGGGCATCATATAACAATATGTCAAGCATACACACACATAGACATATGGAAGAGAGTGAGAAACAGACAGTGATAGAGAAAGAGCGAGAGAGAGACACAGAGGGACACATAGAGAGTGAATCATACACAGGGATACCCTGAATGGCATAGAGTGATGTCCTGCTGTTGACAGTGGCATACCGGTTGTAACCAGTCACACATGCCAGCGTGAAGGCAAGCTTTATTGTGTAATAGTACTGAGGTGGGGGTTATAAAATCACATCATGTGTGTGTGTGTGTGTGTGTTTGTTTTGTAGGTGAAATAGTTTTAGGCCATTCCCACCCAGTACACTTCCCAGTGCCCTACTTTAGCAGTCCTGCTGATGTCATTCCCCTTAGAAATACATATGCACAACCCAGGCCTATAAGCTCTGTGGCATGTGCAGTAACTATGTAACAGTATAGTACAAGTAACTAGATAAGCAGGGGGTTCTATTCCTAGTTCTTACAAAAGTGTGTATAAGTGTGTATGTTTTTAGGATGAAGTATTTTGAGGACTTTCCCACCCAGTACACATTCCAGTGCCCTACTTTAGCAGTCCTGCGGATGTCATTTACTTTAGAAGTACCTTTGGGCACTTGTCAGTCCTATAAGCTCTGTAGTGTGTGTGATAACTAAGTAACACTATAGTACAAATACCTAGATAGGCAGGAGATCTATTCCCAGTTCTGACAAATGTGGCGTGTGTGTATAATTGTGTGTATGTTTGTAGGATGAAGTATTTTGAGGACTTTTCCACCCACAACACTTTTCAGTGCCCTACGTTAGCAGTCCTGCTGATGTCATTCAGCTTTGTAGTACCTTTGGGCACTTGTCAGCTCTATAACACTACAGTAGAAATAACTAGATAGGTAGGGGTTCTAATCCCAGTCCTGGCAAATTTATGTGTGCGTGTGTGTGTGTGTGTGTGTGTGTGTGTGTGTGTGTGTGTGTGTGTGTGTGTGTGAGGTCATACACTTCTTAGTGCCCTACTTAAGCAGTACTGCTGATGTCATTACCCTCAGAAGTACCTTTGGACAGCCCTCAGTTATATAACCTCCCCAGTGTGTGCAATAACTACGTAATAGTATAGTACAAATAATTAGATAGGCAGGGGTTCTATTCTCAGGGCTGGCATGTGTGTGTGTGTGTGTGTGTGTGTGTGTGTGTGTGTGTGTGTGTGTGTGTGTGTGTGTGTGTGTGTGTGTGTGTGTGTGTGTGTGTGTGTGTGTAAGTGTATGTACAGAGTTTGTAAGTGTGTATGTTTGTAGGATGAAGTATTTTGAGGACTTTCATAGGTTCATAGGTTGGTACTAGACTATCGGCCCTTGGGCCTATACAAGCCTAGCCATAAAAATTCCCTGGCTATTTCTTCCCACAGTATTTACTTCCCTGGACCCCTGTCTAGCAGGGTGACTGACATGATCCCCAGGGTGAATTTCCTATCTCCCATCCAATCATCAAGGTTCCTTTTGAAGAGGGCCAAAGAGGTGCTCTGCTTGACATGTATGGGCAGTCTATTCCAGAGTCTGGGGAGTCCCTGGGTCAAGAACCTATCCTTCCAGCATGTTTTGTTCATTGTAATGACAAGGTTTAGATCCCTGGAGTATGTGTCTTTGAGGGATTTCTTTAAGTGTAGCATGTCCAACAGCTGTGGGTTTGACATGGCCTTGTATGTTAAGCAGAAATCACCTCTGAGTAGACAGTATGTGACAGAGTATAGGTGGAGTTTTTTTAGATGGTCAGCATAAGGCATCTGCTTTAGGCCTGTGATTCTTTTAGTGAGGTATTTCTATGGCCTTTCCAGTTGTTGCAGATGTCTTGAGAGGTACATACCAAATGGGACATTGTATTCTATAATGGGTCTAATGAGGGATGAGTACAGTGGGACAATGACCTCCTTTTTTCTGGATGAAAAGCCCTTAGTGATGAGGTGTGCAACATAAAAGGATTTCCTGACTGTTGCGGTGATGTGGTTATCGAAGATGAGACCACTGTCCACCTGTGTCCCTAAGTCTCTTATCACACTTTCGGTGTTTAGTGTACTGCCACCTATTTGGTAATTCACGGGTGCATGTTTTTTTCCCAAAGGGGATAACTATACATTTCTTGGCATTGAGCTTGAGCCCATGGCTCTGGCACCAAGCATCTGTTTCTATAAGGCCTTTTGTAGAATATCCACATCATTTGGGGTTTCAATAATGGCTCCCAGTTTGCAGTCATCTGCGAACTTTGTTAGTCAGAGTCCCTTAGTGTTGGCCTGTACTTCAGAGAAGTAGATGCCAAACAAGAATGGTCCCAGGACTGAATCCTGAGGTACTCCACTTGTCACTTGTCTGGAGCTGGATTTGGAGTTGGCTACTTTTACAGTGTATGTTCTGTCAGTAAGCCAGTTGGCAAACCATCGAGTGACATAGGGATTAATGCCCAGCTTAGTAAGTTTATCTATGACTCCAGAGTGGGGGATGGTGTTGAAGGCCTTGGGAAGGTCCAGATAGGCTGTGTGGACCATCTTACCCTTGTCCACGTCTCTGGAGACTGATTCAAAGAAGTCAATCAGGTTCAGGAGACAAGAGTGGCCCTTCACAAACTCAAACTGCATGAGTTCCAGTGTTTAAAGGTTGCCAATGTCTTTATTTATAAGTTCCATGATAATACATTCCATGGCCTTGCAGATCAGGCTTGTCAGACTGATGGGGCGGTAATTCCCGGGATCCAAGGTGGAGCCCCCTTGTGGAGTGGGATAACTGTAGCTGTGTGCCACTCAGTAGGCATGAAGCCTGAGGTGAGGCTATGATTAAACATGACACTTAGGTGAGGTGCCAGTTCATTTTGTAGTTCATATAGTACACAGCCTGGAATGTCGTCTGGTCCCATGGATGCTATATTCTTAGCTTTGGAGAATGTGTTTTTTACATGTGTAGCCGTTATTGCCAGAATTTTAAATCTTTCAGTATTGAGATGGGTCCTTTAGGGGGTGAGAGGGGGTGAAGTTTGCACTGAATTGATTTGCCAGGATATTGGCAATATCCTTGGGATCAGTATATTTAATGCCATTCTGTTGTAGCTCAGAGCAGATCTGAGCATTGCCATTTAGATTCTTGACATAGCTATAGAATGCCTTGTGGTTGTCTTTGGAATCTTTGGCAATTTTATTTTCATAACTAGCTTTGGAGGAGTTTATGAGGGATCTCAGCTTCTTACTGAGGCTGGTATGGGAGTTTTTTGCATCCTAGGATTTTCCTCTTTTCTGCAACAGTTTCTTCTTTTTGTTGTAAAGTTTGTTTAAAGCAAGGTACCACCAGATTGGCTTCCCTTTTTTGGAGGAGAGCATCTTGGTTCTATTGGGGATAGCACGATTCATGTACGAGTGGATGTCCTCGTACAGTGCCTTAGTATAGGATTCAGCAGTCGAACTTTCAGTTCCCATCTGCATGGGTGTCATGAAGTTTATCACTTCTGACTTGAGTAGCATGAAGTTGGCTTTGGAGAAGTTTTTTATGGAGGTTTCCTTACTGGGGGGTGGGGTGGGGTGTGGATGTCAAGGGTGATTAGCTTATGGTCAGACCTGACCAATGAAGGGGTGACCATAGGTGTGGAGCATTGATTTCCCATGTTGGCAATGACAAGGTCTAGGATATTGGACCCCTGGAGGGACTAAGGATTAGTTGATTCAGGGCATTGGAATTTATGAATTCCAAGAACCGTTGGACAAAGGTGTTGATACATGAGCAATTTTTCCAGTTAATGACAGGGTAGTTGAAATCACCCAGTATTAGGGTGTATGGCTGTATCTTAATATTTTCCAGTATGTTTAAAAAGGTGTAGTGAGAATCTTGGGACATGGTGGGGGATCTGTAGCAAGCTAAATTTGGATTATATTCTTACCTAGTGTTAGTTGCACCTGGAGAATTTCAGGCACATTGTGTTGGGCAACTAGCCTGGTGTTGTGAATATCCTTGGTGAATATGGACACTCCTCTACCTTCAGTGTTTCGATCCTGGTTTAGTAGCTGAAAAGTGTGGTAAGAGTTGTAGCCTGGTATTGCAGGGATGCTGTCTGGAGCCTTGAACCAGGTCTCAGTGTCGATGTTCTCCATTTTTAGGAGTGCCTCGAGAGAGTGCATTTTGAAGTTTAGACTTCTAGCATTGAGTAGCATTACCTTCAGATTTTGCATGCTTGTACCTGTTACGGTGGTGGTTTTATCCTTTGAACTTTGCCTAAAAAAGCACAATAGGGGTGGCAAGAGCCTTAGCCAGTAACCTGAATCCCAGGGGTGACAGGTGCAGACCATCTCTGGCAAGGCATCGTGGTCTGTCGATCATGTCGTCCCAGGCAGACAGATACTGGAACCCCTTTGAATGACACCAGAAGCTTAGCCAATTGTTGAAGTCAGTCATTTTATCCTTATACTATGGTATCATTCTGGGCGAAGGCAGGAAGCTACTCATGGCTAGGGTCATGCATGCCTGGGCCACATGATCTGAGAGCTCTTCCATGTCTCTTTTCATGTAGTCCAGAGAGGAACGTCTCAAGTCATTCACTCCAACATGGACAATGACAGAGTCATATTTGTACTTGTTGTAGAGTGACATGAGTGCATGCGTTATGTGGCGGATCCTGGCACCCGACAGGCAACTGAATAATTTTCTCCTTGTTCAGCCTGGTGAGTGGGACATCAGTGTGCCTGACTATAGTCACCTATGACTAAAGTGTTGGGTATGTTGTCTTGCCTTAGGGGCTGTAGTTAGGTGGTTCAATGGTGTTGTGAGCTATGTGACACTTTGGTTGTGATTAGTATTTGTTTGCATTTTAGCTTTGGAGATCCTTGTTGCTTGGGCAGGTTAATGTTAAGGGCCTCCACATATGTGGGTTTAGTGTTGCTATGTGTGGGTGTTGTGGGGGTGGGTTTAGAAAGGCTATGTGTTTCTTGACGTGTAGTGCGGATGTTAACATTCTTCTCTTGACTGTCTAGCACAATCTTGGGTGGAGAAAGCTTTGCTTCCAGTTTGGAAGTGCATCTCTCGCAGGTTATAGTGTTGGGTGGTAGGAGGAGAGGGTTGTCTGTGTACATGAGGCAACTGCTGCATTTCCCCAGTATACCCAGATTCACAAGGTGAACAGAAGAAATCACCAGAAGCTGACCCTTGGACATGCCTGGTTTGGTGCTTTTTTTTTTGTAAAGTACAAGAGCTGTTTTCCTTTACCTTACAAGGTACTTTGCAATTATAGGCTGTTTAGTGCCTACGATTAATTTCTTCATATTAACAAGGAGAGTTGAGTGCTTGTATCAGTTTAAGACTTCCTAGTGCTTTCCTGCAGGTTTTAAAGCAAGTGCTAGTCACAGGGATGCTCAAAGGTAAGATACAAAATGGTTTATCCTAAACACTGCAGTGTGCACTAGAGGAGTTAGATGTGAAAGTAGGTAACTTAAGTTTTACCTGTCTAAAAAGTTAAGTTTTAGTGGAGAGTCACTATACAGCAAGATAGATTGAAAGGAGGTGGTCACCTTTGTATTCTGGTACTATGGAATACAGTAGGATGGCCAATAAATTTAAATAGTTGAAGGGGAGTGATTTCACCAAATTAGAATTTTGTGCTTATTCACACAAGTCATTAAAAACAAAGAGGAAATGAGATATATGGTCAAATTAACATAAGGGAAGGCAACTAGAAAGACAGTGGTGTTTAAGAACACTACAGTAACCAGGTGGGAGGATGGGGAAAAAAAATTCTGCCTGACTCACAACACTTCCCAGTGCCTTACTTTAGCAGTCCTGCTGATGTCATTGCCCTTAGAATTACCTTTGGACAGCCCTCAGCCCTATAAGCTCCTTGGCACATAAAATAACTAAGCAACAGTATAGTAGAGATAACTAGATAGGCAGGGGTTCTACACTCAGTTGTGGCAAGTGTGTGTGTGTGTGTGTGCGTGCGTGCGTGCGTGTGTGCGTGTGTGTGTGTGTGTGTGTGTGTGTGTGTGTGTGTGTGTGTGTGTGTGTGTGTGTGTGAAGGTGTTTATAAATGAGTATGTTTGTAGGGTAATGTATTTTGATGCCCTTCCCACCCAGTACATTTCCCATTACCATACTTTACAAGAGCTGTTGATGTAATTCACCTTAGACATACCTTGTGACACTGTTAAATCCTATAAGCTCTGTGGTGAATGTGATAACTGCATAACACTGTAATACACATGACTAGATAGTGGCTCTAAACTCACTACTGGCAACTGTGATACTGTGTGTGTGTGTGTGTGTGTGTGTGTGTGTGTGTGTGTGTGTGTGTGTGTGTGTGTGAAAGATTCACATCATCCCTGTGTGTCTTTGGGTGAGAATCATATCCTCTGGGGGTGTGGGTTACTCCCTTTTAAGGCATGTACCACACAGTACACGTCCCATTGCCCTACTTTACAAGGCCTGCTGATGGCATTCACCTTAGATGTACCTGTATACACTTGTCAGCCCTCTAAGTTCTGTGGTATGTGCAATAACTGTGTAATACTATAGTGGAAATAATTAGATAGGAAGGGGTTATAATCTCAATACTGACAACTATGGTAGTGTGTGTTAAGCATATCCCCTGTGACTGTTACATGTGTGTAGGTCATACCATTTTAAGACCTGTTGACACCTACCCATGACATTACTTTAAAGAGTCTGTTAATGGCATCTGCCCCACATGCACCATGTAACACTATACAGCCCATACCAGTCATCTGTATGGATGTACATGGAATATCCACATGTTTGCAACCTATATGTGGTCTGTGTCCCCTAACAATGAGCATTCCTGTGATATCATTGCAAAATATGTCACAGTTACCGTAGTGTTACACTTGCCAGCATCAGACATCGTATCTGACTGACAGAGCATGCTGATACAAAATCTGTCACTCTATCACTTGTGCAGGTTTGTAGGAGGAATAGACAAGACCAAACGCTATGTCTGGTGGGTTATCCCATCATCCATGAAGGCATTCACAAGATTACCTGTTGTAAGAGGTTGTGTGTTATGTTCTAGGCATATAATCTATGTGAAGCATGTCATGTGTATGCAGTACTATAATACATACAAGTGGATACATAGGGTTACTAATATGTCTATTGGCAACTGTGAATGTTTCCATATGCACAGCCCCTGTGGCTGTCTTTAGTGTGTGTATGTGATGACTATACAATTCTGTGTGCCTCTTCCACCCTGTGAACTCCCCTTTGCAAATCTAGTGTCAGCCCATACAGATGTCATCCACTGTACAAGCACAGTTACACAGTTTCTAACACCAAGCCATTGTGGTGCATGCAATGGTCATATCACTGTGTATTGTACATTAATAGATGGGTAGGTCATCTATTCTGAGAAGTGTCACTTCCATATGCATTTGTGTTTCAATGCATGTCCCCATGCAGTGGTGTGTGTGTGTGTGTGTGTGTGTGTGTGTGTGTGTGTGTGTGTGTGTGTGTGTGTGTGTGTGTGTGTGTGTGTGTGTCAGATGGCTCTAACATGTTAAGGGCCTCTGAACCCATCATTGGCAATCCTAACAGCCCCTGCAATAGTCACCCACTTGAACAGTAGTGGCAGACACTGCCACACTACAGTACCGCTGTGCTATTTGTGTTATGTATCTAATGCTATCATTTGTAAGACTGCGCAGGTAGGGGAAAGGACTATGACTTTATGTGCACTACCAGCACAAGAGGCCAGACATGCATATGAAATAGCAGACACACATGCTGGTGGTTGTCAGATTAGACTAACACAGGCTGACCTGTGGCAGGAATACATACCCCAAACCTGTCACACACAGTACCAGGCACACTCTCATCAACTGCATGACGGTTGACTGGATTGGACAGAAATGGCAGGGGTAGCAGGTACTGATAGCTGAATCTGTTGCAGTTAAAGTAATGGCTAAGCTTATGAGGAACCTAGTGCCAGTACTCAAGTAACCTCCTCTGTATGTGTGAGCCTGCAGTCCTACAGAACACCCAGTTGACATGTATGAAGGCTAGGTGGCTGTCTCAAGAGTATGTATGCAAGGTCACACTGTCTGCCACAATTGCCCCTCACACACTGTTGCATGTAAACACAGCTAGAAAACATGTACATATACAGCTGTACCTTGGCTATGAAAATTTCACTGTGTTTCTAATCCACCTTACTCATTATTGCTACTGTCAGCAGGCCCACAGCCTGCAGACACACACACACACCTGGAACACAAACAGAATACAGTATGTGACACTGCAGTCAGTCAGCAGTACTGACAGCAATAGTGCATCATGCCTAACAATGTACATACACCTTGATGTGTAACCATAACTATTGCCAGCAGATAGCAACTTTCACAGCAGTACATTGTTACACTGTACTATAGTCATCCTGTGTATCAGACCCATATGAGCATGTCTCTGCATTGATGGTATGGATAACAGAGTTGTGGCACAAGTATCATCATATGCACAGGGTGTGGTGTTGGATTGCCAGAAGCCTAGGCTGGGCTATATGGTGGACATTGTGTGTGTGTGTGTGTGTGTGTGTGTGTGTGTGTGTGTGTGTGTGTGTGTGTGTGTGTGTGTGTGTGTGTGTCTGGAGGGGTGCTGTTAAAGTGGGCCATGCAGAGGAGCTGTGCATGTCTGGTAGTGACTGGCCTGTGATAGGGATGTGTAAGCATTTGTCTGCACACCATCAAGCCTTGTGGATGCCCAACACAGAGCTATGTTGGACAGCCATGGACTGTACATGGCATGATGTATGGTTCACTGTCTCCCAGCAGTGATGCGGGAACTGGTTCTGCCAGAAGTCTCACTGGCATCACCAGGTCCAAGGACAGATGCAATACTACTTTCTGATGGTGACTGCTGTCTGCTGGATCCCTGTCCCTGATGGGACTGGCCAGGACAACGTACCTATAACTTGCTCTGGTTTGGTGTGGATAGCACCCTCCCTTCAATAGTGCTGGTGGTACTGCCACTACAGGACTGTGAATGTGCATGGCCATGTGGGCTCTCAGCTGATCATGTTGCTGACCTACATCCACCTGGCTGATGCCTTACTTTCACCACATGCTGTAGTACAGACATTGCATGGTTGAGCAGTGACCATGTCTCACTCCACTGTCTAGCCACGACATCGGACAAATGACATATGGCATCACAAATGCCGTGGAGGTCATCACATATCAGGAAGCTCTGTAGTCAGGAACCTGAGCATTTGTCTGGTGCTCAGGACAGTACATGCTTGTGCCTCCATGACGGACTGTAACATGCATCTGGTGACATCTGCTGTAGCACTTGCGACAGGGGCTTGATGAGCGGCAGTCCTCTGTCTAGCACCCCTGTCCATCTGCCTGTGTGGGACCTTGCCTGCCCTCTGGCTATGGCTAATGTCTAAACTCAGACTTGCAATAGTCAACACACTAGCCTGCTCCATGCCACCACCCTCCAACTGTCCATTATCGGTGGCTGCTGGGGACTGGGTATGTGTGGGCATATTGACTGTGTGCGGGGACATGGTGGGAGAAAGTGGGATAGCAAGCAATGGCAAAGATTCAGGCCCCAACAAGCCCACCTGTGCCTCACTATGATCACCATCATCATGGGAGTCCACTAAGACACTAACATCAGGTTGTGAGGGGGAGAGACACCAACCCCCATGTTCACCTGTGAGGGGAAGACAACATATGTAAAGTAATACCCTGCAGTATTATGTTTGCTGATACACACACACACACACACACACACACACACACACACACACACACACACACACACACACACACACACACACACACCCACAGACTCCTGGTATAGTCTGGCACAGCTTTGACACCTATGGGCCATTCAGGCCAGACCTTAGGGTAGTTCTGCCTGCCATAATCCATCTCTTTCACAGCTACTGTAAGGCCCACAACAAAGGGTGACAAATCCTACTGTGTGATGGGCCTATTAACAGAATGGTAATTGTGACCAAGACCAAAGCTATTGGAGTGAGCTATACAGTGTCACCAAGTGCATATGCAAATACTGTAAGAGCTGACTTATTGCTATACAGACCACACACAATGACAAGGTGTAATGATATGTGATGATAACGGATGAAGGAACAAGAGTATATGCTATCAATGCAGTACCTACACAGTTCAGACTCACAAGGATTCATTTCAGACAACATTGCAGGACAGTCTGCAATACATACAGGACACATATAAAGTACTAGGTGCATAGTCTCATAAGATGATACCAGGCTATTGGCCCTGATGTACTCATAAGCCTAGCCCAGACTTTCTTCCATGTCCCTTCAAAGCCAGCACCTGTTTCCCTTGTCCAGCTGGGACACATGTGGGATCCCAGGGGCATCTTATTCATTTCCCATGCAGTCATCCAGCTTCTTCTTGAAGTGGGCTATACATGTACTCTGCTAGACATGGGGACAGAGTGTACTTTACAGACAGTGTATTGTGTGGGACACTACACTAGCCCACCAACAAGTACTATACATGCCACAGACCAGGTGAGGACTTTGTGTGCATGTTGCATGAGTGGGGTTTGTCTTACAGATATGCAGAAATGCCATCAAGGCTGGTTTGGAAATGGCCTTGTATGCCAGACGCAGGTCACCTATGATCAGTCTGTATGAGACTGAGTACAGGGACAGGACTTTCAGCCTATATGTATAGGATAGGTATTGCAGACCCTGGATCTGCCTGGTCAGGAACCTCTGTGATCTCTGCAACTGCTGCATTTGCTTGGCAAGGTACATGCCAAAGGAGGCATTGTACTTGGTAATGCATCTGATAAGGGTGGAGTACAGGGATGTTCTGGCCTCCTGGTTCCTGGATGACATACCTGTATTTGTGAGGTGGGCCATGTAGACAGCCATCTGTACAATGGTACCCACATTGTAGGAAACTGTCAGGTTGCTACCAGCCTTGGTGCACAAGTTGCCTCACACCTGATTGCATGCTCAGTACATTATTACTGTCATAATTAGTGTGGATGACATCTAACACAGCAGGGAAAATGATGCATCTCCTGGGATTCAGTTTGAGGCAATGCTTCTTGCACTAGTCATTAATTTGGGTAAGGACCTCTTGGAGGGGGTCTATATTAGAACACTGAAGTTTCAGAACTTCAAATGTTCTAATATCGACCCCTAATAAGCGAAAGCTGAAAATAATGAAGTTTCAGAAAACCAAATTCTTTCCTAGGGAAATAATTTGGTTGTCTGTTCCTGTCACTTTGCTATTTTCAGCACTGTGGTGGAAAGTTACAGGTTGGGTTCAGGTAAGTGTGCGATTGTGTAGACGTGAGGGTTAGGGTGGGGTAGATGAGTTAGGGTTAGGGTGCGGGTAAGGTGTGTGTGTGATAGTGATGGACCTTAGGGTTAGGGTTTGGGTTAAGGTAAGTGGGTAGATAGTGGTGTATGTACAGTTTAGTGTAGGGTTAGATGTAAGATTTTAGGTGTATGTGTGTGGATTGCTGTTTGTTTATTGTGTTTGTGTTGTGTGTGTGTGTTTTGAAACAGCAAACTTTTTCCCTAGGAAAAAATATGCTGTTCTGAATTTTCGATGTTATCAGTTTTCGGTTACTAGGGGTCGATATTAGAACATTCGAAGTTCTGAAACTTTGATGTTTTAATATAGACCCCTTGAAGGATGCTGACATCAGTATGAGAATGTAAGAAAGTGGCCAACTTGCAATCATCTGTAAACCTGGACAACCACAGACCACTGGTTTTGTCTTGTACCTCAGAAATGTATATCTCAAATAGTAGAGGCTCCCAGACTGATCATTGGGGTACACCAATCTGGAAGAGTCTACTACTAGAGGTGGCTTCCACTACTTTGAGTGGGTACAATCACTGAGTCAGTTAGTTACCCATCTGGTAACATACAGGTTGATGCCTAGCTATGTAGGCTTATGTATCACGGCTGCCTGGGGATTATTGTGAGATATTTGGGCTAGGTGAAGCTAGGCAGTGTTCACCATCTTCCCCTTATCCTTGTGCTTGTTGACCACTACAGAGAAATAGACCAGGTTTAACAAGCCTGGTCTCCCTTTGACAATACCACACTGTGTGGGCTCAAGCATTTTGAGGTTGCTGATGTCCCTGTTCATAATGTCTTTGATATTGCCTACCATGCCCTTGCAGATCAGACTAGTTACGTTGATGTGCATATGATTTGCTAGGTCAGTAGATTGCTTCGCCTTTGTGTATAGGGATGACTGTGGCTGTCCTCTGTGCAGATGGGATGACACTGGTGCTCAGGCTTTGGCTGACTACAGTGTGTAATGGAGCTGAAAGCTCATGCATGAGTTCAGGTAGGATGCAACAAGGGATGGTATCAGGCCTACGGAGACTTCTGTGTGTTGCCTTTGAGAGGGCATTACAGACCTGCTTCCTGATGATGAGGGGGAGGGGGGCAGGTGCTGTGCATGCACATGTGTACCGATGGGGGGACAAGGGAGTGATGTTTACACTTCACCTGTCTACAGCAGGTTAGCTATATCTATGCCGTATGTGGGTTATTGACCACCACTACAGAGCAGATTTGGGTGTTGTCTTTGGGATTGCAGACATATGTGTGGAAGGCCTAGTGACTGGCCTTGGTGGATGTGTCCAATTTGCACTCAAATATAGCCTTAGGGTAATTCACCTGTGATCTTAGTTGCTTGTTCAGACCAAGGTGACATTGCTTCCAATTAGGCACCTGCTCCTTTTTGGCCCTATCCAGCAACTGTTTCCACCTATTATGGTATTTGTGTATTGCTGCTGTCCACCACAGATGATTACCCTACCTTGAGGGAGATGATGTTGTCCTGTCAGGTATTGCTGAGTACATACAGCTATGTAGGTGTTCACATAGTATTGTGATGTGGGCTTGGACACTACTGCTAGTTCCAACTGATGGGATGGTGGTTGTAAAGCTACTTCTACCTGTTCTGAGGAGATTTATAGTCATTTTTGTAAAGTTTATTTTGTTTGACCCTGACAAGGGGGGAGCAGGGGAGATGGTGACATGTACAGTGATTCCTATGTGGTCAGATCTTACCAAGGAGGATGACACCTTAAAGAGTGTTACAGTGGCTACTCATGTTGGTTAGGATGAGGTACAGAATATTTCCACCTGTCGTAGGAGTAATGACCAGCTGATCCACTGCATTGCCATTGACAAAGGAATCTCTGTGCATTCATGTTCAGGTAGCATAGGTCATGCACACTATGGCTGGTTAGTTAAAGTCACCCAGGTTCAGGGTAGATGGTTGAATCTTGACAGATTCCAGCAAGTCCAGATAGGTGTGGTGGGTGTCCAGAGTCATGGTTGGAGGTCTGTACCTAGCTATGATTTGAGTAGGTCTTTTGTCAACAGTTAACTGCACTTGGAATGTCTCCCATGTGTCATACTGTTTGGCCAGCCTGGAGTGTGTATGTGTATGACAGTGTTTTAAACTCCACCTCCTGTGGATTTACAGCCCTCCATTTAGGGTCTAAACGTATGATGGGATGAGTAACCTGGCAAGGTTAGTGTGCTCTCCACAGTTGCCACACAGGTGTCAGTGACTGCACAAATGTCAGCATCCTACAGGACAAGATACAGTTGCATTGACATGGGTTTCATGCTAAGACACCTAGCTCCTGTTAGAGCAAGACATCTGCACAAAAGCACACATCACTGGTGGGCAAAGGCTGGAAAATAGTGACACTTTATACATCTAGCTGTAGCACACTTAGTTGCTAGCAAAGACGGTTTCACATTCACAGGACTACTCCACAGGATATGACATCTGACATTCAAATGTATGCTATTATGTTATGACTTCAGTCTTTAATGGGTTGCCAATGATTTGCCAGACAATACATAACTGTATGAGGCATTGACTACAAGTATGACGCAAACATGTGGTCAGTCTGCAAAACCCAGGACAGTTGACAGGTATGGGCTCAGTGTATAACTTACAGTTCAACACACACTTCTGCACCTGTTGTTTACTATGCACATACCCTACATAACTCTCTTACATTTGTAAGACAAGCATATATATCGTAGTAGTATTCACAGGTGACGTATGAATATTTACAACATCCCAGGTAGCTGGCCTAGCAGTGTCACAGTCAGTATTGGACAACAGACACTCCAGTAGTAGTCATACATGAGCTGACCTTTGCTGGGTGACTCAGGGGCCAGAGCTGTGATCTGTGTCTCTGCAGCCAGGGCCAGCAGGAATGGCCATAGGTGCCAGACAGCAGCATGTGAGTCCAGCAGGTCTTGTTGCGACCTAGTGTTTAACTTCCTATTTCACATTTTTGCATCCCCCTTCTACATTCCATTACAAGCTTAAGTGATTTACATACCTGTTATAGTGCTGAAGAGTTTCCTCAGAATTATGCAAATGTTTAAATTTGTGTAGTCACAGTCTGTCTTTGTGTATATGGGTTCAGACCTGTGTTGCATAAGCAGCAGTTTGCCTTTTGTAGGTAATGCTCATGAGCAGGTGATGGCCTGTGCACCAATTGGTGTCTCCCACTTGCTACTTGCAACCAGAGCAGCTGTGTTGTCTTTCCATTAGCCAATGCCATAGCAACACAGTGCTATAGTTAAGTCCTTCATGTGGGCCTTGCCCTTTTTCCTTGCCTGTGAGGAGGACATTATGGAGGTGTGGGGGGTACCGCTTCACAGACAGTAGGTGGAAATACCTCTGAGAACAAGAAATGTGGAGACAGCCCAACAACATTCAGGACAAAGTTCCAGAACTGGGTACAGATTGTAAGTAAGTATTGCTGTTATACATATAGAATATTGCTAGATTAACAGGGTTTGTCTTCACATGCATTTTCTGCATGACTTGATGTCTGACAGTGATATATCTCTGACATACCTCTCAACTGTCCAGATGTCCACAGACTACCCAGAGATTTGCCTGTTATATTTGGTCTGTTCCTCAGACAATTTCTGTTTTTGAGAAATCAGTAGGATAATGTGAGTATTATAGTCAGTAAATGTTGATATCCATTTGTGTTTCAGACATCATATCCTTCTGAGATGTTATGTTACAACACACCCTGTAACACCAGCAACTGTTTCAGTTTGTAACACCATTATGTGAGATATGTCCCTCTTTTCGACCCCCTGTCCCCCAAGTATGTCAGGCTTTGTCCAGATGTCTTGCAGTAAGAGGTTCAGAAGTATGGCATAGCATTATTTAGTGACTTCACTCCTGATATCATCCCAGTGACTTAGCAGACTCCTGGACATGTTATGCAGTAGTGGCCATAAGTATGGTCCCACTTCCTGAACATTCTGCGGATATGTGTACAGCTGAGAGTTATATATGTCTGGCCATTGTTAACAGACTGTCAATATTGTGTAGCAGTGTTGTGTGCAAATGTTTGTTGGGCTGAGTAGGGAGAGTAGCAGATGTGGGTATCATAAATCCTTTTCTATCTGAATGTGCATGCTGCTATAGTTGCTGGTGGTCTATAAGGTGTATATATTTGTAGGGGCAGACTGAGAAATGTCCTGTAACACCTCAGGATTCCCAGTAGACTGTGAATTGGGGCAATATATGTCAGTGCAGTGTGTGGCTGGCAATCAGGATATGTTTATTCAAACAGTCGTTATACTCTAGAGTTTATTTGTGGTACTGGTATGTTCCTGTGACTGTGGTGAGAATGGGTGTGGGTGGACAATTTCTCACCAATGTCTGCTTTTCCCTACAGTTACTTCCCTGTAGTGCATGATATATTTGCAAATACATAGGTAATTCCACAGAGCTAATTTGGGGTAGTGTCATGTTGGTCTTACTGTAGATCAGAAGGTGTTGGGTGAAATGGTTGGCAGCTCTCAGTGTTTTTTCTCTTCTGTTACATGACTGCAGTCATACCTCTCCACTGTCCAGATGTCTAGACACTGTCCAGATGCATGGCTCATGTGTTTGGTCTGTTCCCCATAACAGTTGTGAGTTTCTGAAAAATAACTGGGATGATGTGAGCATTGACATCAGTAAATGATGACAATCATTTGTGTTTCAGACCTGGAATCTATCAGAAAATATATGTTAACTCTAAGGGGATCCAGTGTTTGTCTGCCTGGGTTGACATGATCGACAGACCACGATGCTTTGCCAGAGATGGCCTGCACCTGTCGCCCTTGGGATTCCGGATACTGGCTAAGGCTCTTGCCACCCCTATAGTGCCTTTTTTAGGCAAGGTTCAAATGACAAATTCACCACCATAACAGGTACAAGCAAGCAAAATCTGAGGGTAATGCTACTCAATGCTAGAAGTTTAAACCTCAAAATGCACTCACTCGAGGCACTCCTTAAAATGGAGAACATCGACATCTGTGCAGTGAAAGAGACCTGGTTCAAAGCTCCAGAGAACACCCCTGCAATACCAGGCTATAATTCAAACCACACCTTTTGGCCACCTAACCCAGAACGCAGCACTAAAGGTGGAGGCGTGTCCATACTCATTAAGGATATCCACACCTCCAGGCTAGCTGCACAACATAATGCATCTGAGATTATCCAAGTGCAACTAACTCTGGGCAAGACCGCAATCCAAATTGTAGCTTGCTACAGACTCCCCACTATGCCCCAGGATTCCCACTCCTCATTTCTTGATACACTGGAAAGTATTAGGGTACAACACAACACCCTAATAATGGGCAATTTCAACTACCCCACCATTAACTGGGAAAACAACTCATATACCAACTCTTTTGCTCAACGTTTTCCGGAATTCATAAACTCCAACACCTTGGATCAACTTATTCACTCCCCCACCAGGGGCAGCAATATCCTAGACCTGGTCATTACCAACATGGGCAACTGGTGTTCCACACCAGAGGTCCATTCCTCGTTGGTCAGATCCGACCACAAGCTAATCACCCTAGACATCCACATCCTGTCCCCACCCCCAATTAGGGAAACCACCGTAAAAAACTTCTCCAAAGCCAACTTCACACTTCTTAAGGCAGAACTGGCAAACTTCATGACACCCATGCAGACAGACAATAGAGGTAGAACTACTGAATCCTACACAAATGCACTTTATAAGCACTTACACGAGTGCATGGATCATGCTTTCCCTAATAGACCCAAGATGCTATCCTCCAAAAAAAGGAAGCCAATCTGGTGGTCCTCTACCATAAACAAACTCTACAACAGAGGAAAGAAACTGTTGCAAAAAAGATTAAAATCCCATGACTGGAGGAACTCCCTGGTCAACCTCAGTAAGAAGCTGAGATCCCTCATAAAATCATCCAAAGCTAGTTACAAAAACAAAATTGCCACTGACTCTAAAGACAACCACAAAGCATTCTACAGCTATGTCAAGAATCTCAATGGCAACACTCAGATCTGCTCTGCGTTACAGCACAATGGCATTAATATACAGAACCAACTGATACTGCCAACATCCTGACAGATAGGTTCAGTGCTAACTTTATCCCTCTCTCACCCCCTAGAGGGTCCATCTCTATACCAGAAAAATGCAAAGTTCCTGTAATCACAGCTGCCCAGGTAAAAAACACACTCTCCAAAGCCAAGAACACAGCATCCATGGGACCTGACAATATCCCAGGCTGTGTTCTACATGAACTACAGAATGAACTGGGACCGAACTGGGACCGTACCTAAGTACCATGTTCAATCATAGCCTCACCTAAGGCTTTGTGCCCACTGAATGGTGCACCATGAGGGTTATCCCACTCCAAAAGGGGGAGCCACGATGGACCCCGGGAACTACCGCCCCATTAGCCCGACGAGCCTGGTCTGCAAGGCCATGGAATGTATCATCATGGAACTCATAAACAAAGACATTAGTAATCTCCAAACTCTGGACCCTACCCAATTTGGATTTGTAAAAGTCAGATCACGTCTCCTAAACCTGATTGACTTCTTTGAAGCAGTCACCAAATCCATAGATGAAGGTAAGGTGGTTCACACAGCTTATCTAGATCTTGCCAAGGCTTTCAACACCATCCCCCACTCTGGAATTATAGATAAGCTCAATAAACTAGGTATAAATGCCTATGTCACAAGATGGGTTGCCAACTGGCTCATGGACAGAACCCACACTGTGAAAGTAGCAGACTCCAAATCCGACTTCAGACCATTGACAAGTGGAGTACCACATGGTTCAGTCCTGGGTCCTCTCCTGTTTGGTATCTACTTGTCTGAAATACAGGCTAACACAGAAGGTCTTTGGCTAAAAAAGTTTGCAGATGACTGCAAACTAGGAGCCATAATCAAAACTCCTAATGATGTGGACATACTACAAAAGGGCCTCACTGAGACAGATGCCTGGTGTCAAAGCCATAGCCTGAAGCTCAATGCCAAAAAGTGTATTGTCACCCCCTTTGGTAAACACTCTGTACCCATGAACTACCACATAGCTGGTAGTCTAATTAACGCTGAAAATGTGATGAGACCTTGGGACACAGGTGGACAGGAGTCTCTCCTTTGATAATCACATCGCCACAGTGGTCAGGAAATCCTTCTACATGGCTCACCTCATCACAAAAGGATTCTCATCCAGAAAAAAAGAGGTCATTGTTCCTCTCTACTCATCACTCATTGGACCCATTATAGAGTACAACACCCCTTTTGTTATGTACCTCACAAGACATCTACAACAACTGGAAAGGCTGCAGAAATACCTCACACAGAGGATTACTGGCCTCAAACAGATGCCTTTCGCAGACCTTCTCAAAAAACTCCAGCTTTACTCCGTTGCATATTGCCTACTCAGAGGTGATCTCTGCCTAACATACAAAGCTATGTCAACCCAGAACTGTTGGACATGCTCCACTTAAAGAAATCCCAATCCCTCCAAGCTACACACTCTAGGGACCTAAACTTTGTCACCACAATAAACAGAACATGCTGGGGGGATAGATTCTTGTCCCAGAGACTTCCCATACTCTGGAACAGACTACCTATCTATGTCAAGCAGAGCTCCTCATTAGCACTCTTAAAGAAAAATCTTGATGATTGGATGGGAAATAGGAAATTCACCCCAGGGATCACATCTGTGGCTCTGCTCAACATATATATATATATATATATATATATATATATATATATATATATATATATATATTGAAATATATATGAAATTTCATAATGTTGAATTTCACAACACTGAGGCCATAACATCGAAAATTCAAAACACTGAAAACCCAAAACATTGAAAACTCAGAACATTGAAAGTGTGCTTCCTAACATTGAAACCTACATTGCTCAAGTAAATAATATCACCTCCACCTACAACACCTAAGTAACAAACACACTTTCTACAACATTTCTGCAGGGGGCAAGCCCCCCTGCACCTCTACCCCACACACACCCCATAAATTAAATATACCAACTCCAAGATTGCACTACAGTGGAAAAAAATTAATGTCCTAATCTCAGTGTACAGTGAGGTTAGGAAATTAACTTTTTTCTACTGTAGTGTGATCTTGGAGTTGGTATATTTAATTTACAGGGGGTGGAGTCAGAGCCCCCCACATGGGGGATGCAGGGGGGCTTACCCCCCTGGAGAAATGTAGTAGAAAGTGTGTTAGTTAGGTGTTGTTATAGGTGGAGAGGATATTTACATATGCATTGTAGTTTTCAATGTTATGAAGCACACTTTCAATGTTTTCAATGTTTTGGGATTTAGATGTTTTGGTCTCAATGTTATGAAATTTAATGTTTTATATATATATATATATATATATATATATATATATATAGTCTATATTATATAGTCGAAGTATGACAACTTCGAACATGATATGGTCGAAACCATAAGTTTGAAGTTGTCATACTTCAATTAGAAAAAAAAAGAACATACCTGAGGGTTGTAAGCAAGGGGGCAAGCCCCCCTGCACCATCCACACACCCCTGCTTTTTGAATATACCAACTCTGAGGTCGCACTTCAGTGCAGTAAAGGAAATTTTCTCTTTACTGCACTGTAGCGTGACCTCAGAGTTGGTATATTTAAAGACCGGGGGTGTGGGGGGTGCAGGGGGACTTGCCCCCCCTGCATATAACCTTTTATTTTCTTTTACCTTTTTTTTTTTTAATTTTTTATACATAGTCAAAGTTCTGTAACTTTGGATATATGTGTTTGCACATATGGTAGTCGAAGTTACGGAACTCTGACTATGTAATATAGACTCTATATATATATATATATATATATATATATATATATATATATATATATATTTATAAATACATACATATGTATATGAATACTACAGATATATATTTTTTCCTTACGTTAAATGACCAGATGAGGTGGGACAGGCAGATCCACCGGGATCTGCCTTCCCAAACATGCTATGGTGTTGAGGTTTTAAAATATATATTGATTAGTCATGAACAAAACATTTCAAAATTAGTTATAACAGCATGCATGGGTGTTCCAATTAACCCTATACAACAGATTTGAAACAGTTGCATAGCAAACAGAACACATGCATAAATGGAACAACAGTATGCATTGTAACAGCATGACAGTAACACTGACATCAACAGGCCACCAACAATAGTATTTGAACAAGGTATGTTAACATGCAACCATTCAAATATATGAACAATAATAGAACACAAGCCCCAACATTAGGTTTTGAGAACAACATACCCATAGTATATGAATGATAATTATCGATGCAGATAAGGGTGGGGGAGAGACAAAAAGTCCATTAACAACTGTTTATACTTCTATTTTTCACAACACTACTGCTCAATACTCTACGGGTCTGCCCTCACTTTACATCTACCTATGTTCCATAGCTTCTGTAGCACCAACATACCTGTTAAACTGTCAACCTGGAATGGTATGAGGCAAACTGTGACAAATCTGGGTACATGACTAGAGGGGACTCGTACATGTCAGGGTTACATATCTGGTACAGAATGGGTACCCTGTACTGGTGTTATGTGAGTGTGCTACTGGCATACTTCACCTGATTTCCTATCTGTGTCCAGGGTTATTGGCATCAGTGACTACTAGCCATGAAAGTGTGACACTTGAGAGACATGTATCAGGAAGAGTGCATGTTGTATGTACCTATCCTGCTGTCATTTTCAGGTATGGGGTTGGACAGTGTATCAGTTGTACACGGTGTATTAGTATTCCCTTCATACAGTTACTACTGACATTTCTTTACCTGTAAAACCTGTAGAGAAAATATCTGTTAACACTACCTGACTGCTTCTACATTCATTTCTGATTCCTTCTGTGTACATATGCACACATCCTACTGCCACTCCCTGGATTCAAACCATGTCTGGGTGTGTAAAATTAACAACTAAGCTATTTCACATCACACTGAGCTACTGAGGAACTACTGTTTCTTGTTTGACTGGTTTCTGCCTAATACTGTCTTGGTTAGACAGTCTGACCTTGTAATCCTGAGATGCATGCATGACAGATAGTGTACTATGCATTAATCCTTTGAAATAATACAATCTGGACAGCAAAAATTATCACACAGCAATGCTACATGGGGCACACTTGTGATATATTACACATTACTATTTAGGGTTCAGTGCTTAGTGCAGTATATATTTCATATTTCATTTATATCTTGTTTTAGAGCTCCACAATCTACAGTTTTTCTTAACAGCTGGTTCTCAGAATAACCTCAGTTAATGCATGCTGTCAAACCCATATTTGCTGTGCAGAACCTGTATACATTCTATTTCTACAACAACATACCAGAGTAAACACAACAGTTTGTGGTATACATCTTTATTACAGTGACATGACACAGTGCTTTAGTACTACATATCTTGTAGATCAAAATTAGTTGGACAAACTTTATTTATTTGGTTAACACAGTAACAGTATACCTGCTGGCAGCAATCAATGTACTTCTTCTTAGTTATTTGCACTGTATACTGCAAGATAGATTTGTACTTACCAGCCTGTTGGCACAGCCTTAACAGTCTGTTGGCATGGGCTTTGATGTTGCTAGCCATCTCTGCTGCAGCTGTAGGGGAGAAAAACAAACATTATGCATACCTATCACATACTCAGGCTAGACTTTGGTACAAACTACTTGATACTGATACTTACACACAACTGGAGCATTACATGCCTGCACATCTTGGATCCACTGGGCCAAGAGCACTCCCTTCCTCCACTTTAGGTCAGCATAATGGTGCCGTACATGCTCACCAGTTTGGGGGATGCTAGTAGCACTGGTGAGATTACATGTGAGACAGTCCCAGACCTCCACTTTATGTTGTGAGTCCTTATACTAGCAGCAGTCTCTCATCATGGTTTTCTACAAGGAGTCCAGCCATGACCCTGGACTCCTGAATGCCCCAGCACTGTGCCTGAAAGTGCACTCCTTCACCAATGCCCAACATAGCACCTGCACAGATCAGCTACAACAGGTTCTGGCTGTATCCCCACCTGTGTGGATTAAATAAGGCCATATTCCCACCCTTTGCTGTCATTGGACCATTTTGAAAATGCTACGCTCAGCTAATTGGTGCACAAATCCACTAAGCTGAGTTGAACAGTGCTTAAAGGGGTTAATACTGAGCCCTGCTTAACAGTGCACAAAGCCGCTTAGCTGAGCTAAATGCTGCTAAACATTCACATTTAAGCAATGCTTAAACCGGCTAAGCACAGCTGAGCACTACTTAGCATTGCTGAGTTTAAATTTTAAAAGAATATCAGGATTGTAGATTGATTCATCATTACTGACATTATTACATGTATGTGATTTACTTTACATGACATCTCCCTATGTGCGTTCATTACATTACCTTGGGGTGTGACTATACTGTATGGGGCACTTGTGTATACATGCATGATTTCACATGGTTCATGCAGTCACACTCCAATTTTGGACCTGCTACACTACCCTGGTAATAAATATAAATTACTACATAATCTAACATAAAAAATCATTTTAACAATGTTTTCCCATGTAAAAATAAAGTGCCTATCTTGGTACTCAAACTCTGAATGCCTGCATGCAAAGCTGGGACTCTAACCACTACCCTATCTCATCATTGAGATTTTAGCTATACATTTTTATTTAGCTGCTATGAGATATTCAAGCAATGCTGAGCAGAAGGCCCTAACATGCAAACCTGCTCAGGTACGCTTATACATTAGAATGAAAAAAAAAAAAAAAGGAATATCCAGGACTGTCGCATCGGCCGTCTCCAGCCAGCCTGATTTCCTTACCCTTTGCATCTTCCAGCAGCCACCTCTGATGTTCAGTCCAGGTATGTTGCAACACTGGAAACAAGTACTCTCGTTGAATTGAATAGAAGGTTGTCTCACTTATAAATTCCAGTCCTACATATGCACAAAATTGTGCAATATGGGCATATGTACTTCCACTGAAAAGTACAGACGATGCAAGCAGTAGATTTCCAGCTGGCATTCGACCTATTACTGGTTGACTTTGCCACTGCAGAACTTCATGTCTGCTAATGCAAGACACCCTCACAAATACACAGGAACCCATCTTCAATCTCTTTTCCACTTCCACTGCTGGTGTTTTGCATTGAGAACATGTCAGTTTCAGGAGTAAAGAATCAAGGCACGATTCGGATATAATGAACTTGGGCTCACTTATCATCTTTTCATCTTCGTCCAGTTCTTCAACTGTGTCTTCCATCTCTGAGGTTGACATGCTGCCTGAAGGGTAGTACCAGTCTGGATCCTTCTCATTATCATCACTTCCGCACTGTGAAAATGAGGATTCACTAATCATGCTTGTATGAAGGACTTCTGCTGGAAGCTTGACTGGGGTGCTGCAAGCCTTTATCTGTAGAGATGTATTTGTACTGGATCTACTTGTGGATGCCTCACAGACACCATAATCCTCTTGCTGAAGATCTTCAGTCACTCTCCTGCTACATGTTCCCAATTCTGTACAACTGTAAACTTCAAGTCCCGGTTCACGCCTTTCCCTCTGAACAACTTTGGACTTTTTGACATACGTGTGATCCATCAATGGCGACACTGCAACCTCTTGAAACTGTACAGCTGCATCAATCATCTTACACAGTTGGCTTACTCGATCCTCTAACTTGGCCTGCACTCCTACACTACAACCTTTTCTCTGGAACTTTGACTTTGTTTGACATGCCACCGTCTTCATACTACAACTCTGAATTTCCATTGTGTATACCTCAATGTCTTGCACCACCTCTTCCTCCAATTCTGCTGCTTGCACCTGCAATAGCATTGACAATAGCATAGTCATAGTAGGTACTCTGTCAACATCTTAAATGTAGGAAAAAAATCAGTGGATGAGTACATCCACCTCAATGGCTGAATTTCAATTGACAAATTATACACATGGCATCAACCAATTTCTGGACAGTAAACCAAAATGCCAATTTTCAGATTTTTGAATTCTGAGCAGACCCTCCCTTCAGATTACTTTGTTTTTAAGTTTCACATTAGCATGCATATCTTTCAGCACGCTACAAAGGTTTGCTGTGAGTTAGTGCAGTTCTTTCCCCCTTATTAAAAATGCTTATATAAAAATCCTCTCCTTAAAATCGACTGTCAACCATGAATTGTTCTCGTTAGATACAAACTTGAATCAGGAAAACACCATTTACACATGGCTGACATGCCATGTTGTGTCATCAACTCATAAACCAGTTTTCCATGAATCAAGGATTGGTTATCAGTGAAAGCCTATAAGCCTGTCAACACTTCACACTCTTGTGTGAAGACACAACATTAAGAGCAGAGACATTCTTCCAGGTCCACTTGAAAATAGCAGTTCTCATATTGCCTATAGAAATCAAACTTACTGTGACATACATAAGCATAGCAGTATAGCAAAGAACTGTTTGTCTAGTCTATTTTCTGCAAGTATGGATTACAGCTTACCTCCACATGTTCTTGACAGGCTGGACGGTCTTCTGGTTGCTCTTCATCATTCTGCTGTACTAACTCAGCTGCTAGTTCACTTTGCTTACATTTCACGGTACGTTTCGCTGCACTGTCAATCTGTCAAAGGCAACAGTCTAACCTCAACCACTTGTCACAATTGAAAGATGACCAAAATCACAGCATGATACTCAACTGAAAAATCTAATGCAGCAAAAACTTACCTTGTGGTTTTGCGACAGTTGTTCCGTCACAATCTCTGGTAATGTGGGCTGTGTGGTAGTTAGTAGTTCATCAATAAGCTGCAATGGTTAGAAAATACATCAAGTTATACCAACCATTACGATGTCCACAGTACTTACTGGACAGATTTGCTACTAAACAAATAATCTTGAGGTCAAATGTTTGCTTACTTACATTTATGTGTTGTTTGCGCCGAAGGCGACGTATTGTTGATGTCCGTGGATTTTTTTGTGGAGAAACCAAATAGTGTAGGCACCGCATTTCTAATTAGTCTCCTGATTGGACGTCGTGGCTTCATGCCCTCTGGAAGTAACTGATGCATAAAATTCAGTTCAAACTGGCTTTCTTCAAAATGGTTTGAACACAGGAAATGCCGTGGCTTTGCACTGGTTACCTCAGCTTTGACAAATTAACTTATGTTACCGACATCTGTGCCACAGTTAACCACCCATCGGGCACACAGTTTGATATCACGTGGAAACCGATGGAATGATACACCGGGTGGCAGACAGTCTCGGCAAATGCGGCAACCATATGCAAAGCACTGAGGCATGGCTGTTGTACACCTACAAGAAAGAGAAATACATTGTGAACTGAAGACTGAATTATCCAAGCATGTTGCAACTCATGACTCATTAGAAAATAATGCATGACATGATGGGTTACTCGTATTCTAACTTCTACAAAGTTCAGCATCATGGCTAATCTATTTCTCTATTAAAAAGCCAGCAACAGAAAAGTAATTCATTACCCAGCGACACCAAACAGGCAAATGCCGTGTATGTTGTGAAACCATCCATTAATTGACAGCAATACCCCAAAGTCCATTCAGCAATGCTGAGCAAGACATCATAGCCGCAAAAATCTACTGCGATTACCCACAGAGCACCCACCCACCATAGCAGCAGTACCTTATTATGTCTCTAAATGGCCTTGGTGCGAGTCACCATTGATCAGACTAGATATAAAATCAAAACACTTCTGACTGTTAGCAAAAGAAACTAAATATGTTAGTCTGCAATGCATCCATATTAACATGTGCCATCTGTTGCCTTTGTCAATACCATACCGAAAACCATACGTCAACTATGTCATTTATTGCTTTTGCAGGATTATGATGCAAACCGAGGAAACTAGCAACATCAGCAATTGAACTGTATATCCAATTTGGGATGGATTAGTCTAAAATCTCAGTTGAACATACTGTGACCTACCATGAAAAATGAATTGTAAAAATAAGTTTGATGCACACAATGAAAACTGCACAATAGCCAAGAGAAGTTGCATTGCCTAACCTTCCTTTATTCAGTACACATACATGTTCCTATCAAGTCTGCTTTTACAATGGCATCATCGGAGAATCCACAGCTACATACTATAATGAAATATTATACCACTGACAGGTAGTTGTAGTTGAGTGTACATATGAATCACCCAACTTTCTCCATTACTGGCAAGAATGTATGGTGGTCTACGTGAGTTGATCAGAACTGAAAATCTAATTGTGTTATGAAGACGTTGTCGGGTCAACATTGATCACAAACACATCTTAATCTGATGATTCGAACACTTTATTACTCTCCATTACAGTGCACATTCAGGAGTGTTACATTAATGTATAGCAGCATTCCTTTTTGTATAAACAAACTTAGATGACCAGAAGTCCATATCAATGCTCAGAGAAAACCCATAGTTCTTCAAATGGCTGAAACCCAGTGTAACCATCATTTTCTTCAGCTGGAAATTCAGCTCTTATTCATGCTACAACACACGCGGGAAGTATCATGCGATTTCCAAATCCAAGTTTACGATTGTTATGCACTCACAGGACATACGCTCTGTAGGCAAACAGGCGGTACAACCTGAAAGAAAAAAAATTTCAGTAATTTGCACCATGTACTAAGCAGTCGACAACATTTGTCCAGATATGCTTCTGAGCTTTCAGCAACTGCGACGGTGTGGCTATGCGCATACATGTCAAGCAACAATGCTTTTACCAATGGTAGTCAAGTTGCATGCAACACTAGCCACTTGCACATATGAGCCCTCGATACATACAAACAGCTATATAGCTGTAATGCTTCTAAAATGAATTGTTGCTAACTATGCCCTCCCTTTACACATTACAATATGCAGCAGAAGCAGCCAGTCAGTCCACTTCAGCAGCAGAGTAAACATTGAAACATTTACCTGTTTGTCCACTGTGTGAGTTGGTATCTTCCTCTAAGCGTACAGTGATACCTATATAGCATCTCTAGGATGTGTGGTAATAAGCAAGTGGTTTTGAATTGCGGATGGATGGTGATGCATGTGTTACTTTCTGATCCCGAGATTATTTGTCACCATTATTCGATCACGCGCGGTGATGACACACAGCAGTGACATTCACGTTCTGTGCTCATAATTGTGCAGCGGCCGCAGAAGCACCACTGCATGTCCACTAGACTATAGCCTTCAGGGTGTACGGTTGGCTCTTCACTGTCATTGCTGCTGCTCATACGCTGTTTCCCCCTAGGCTCTCCTGGGCGATAGGTAGGCTCAAACTGATAACCCTGTCTTTAAGTCTGACCTTGAAATAACATGTCAACAGTGAAACTAAAAAAGAAGGGATAACACCAGGAGTAATCAGATCACGAAAGACTAAATTATTCATCTGCATAATCTCATTTATATGTAGAAATAGTAAATCACAAATACAAGGATTACAGATTTATTGCAGCCAGTCATGCGCAGAGCTGTTTACTAATATGTGCAAGTAGATTAGGCATGTACCGCACAAATTGGTAATGGCTATTGTGACCAGGAAACGTGTGCATAGCGACATGGAACTAATGGCAAGATGGTCCAAATCAGGAGCATTTATACCTGAACTGTGTACTTAGACTGCTGTCATTACCAGGCACCGAAATCATTATGTATAACCTCTGGAGAAGTAAAATTCAAATGATTTTACACATTAGGTAGCTGTTAACAAAGAGGTTGCTGTGACCGCACAAAGGATACAACCCACGGATGGATTTTAAATCACACATGAGTAATTTTAGAAAGTTGAGTGAATAAAGAGATTGGAGTCACCTTGCATTTCTTGAAAGCAAAAGACAATTGAACTTTAAATACCTATCATTCTAGGTGTATACTTGTCACACCTTTGCCAGAAAAATGACAAACTGTAAGAGGGACAGATGAAAAGTATGAGGCCAAAATCCCCGACATTTGTTGGAAATCTGGACAGTTGCTGGCTTGCATCACAACAGGTGGTATGACTGCACTTCAGGCTCATATTTGAGTAACACAGACCACGAGGTACACCTAAGTTACTTAGGGAACTTTACACACCTCTTCCACCCCAATCCACCCACATACTTGCACCCCTCACTACCAACCACCACAACCGCACCCCTCACTACCAACCACTCCCACACACTTACAACCCCACCGAGTGTACCCCCACAGACAACCCTTGTTTTTAATTCAGTTACACCAAGTTGCTTAGAACAAATAATCCTAGGCATCTGCTGAGCAACGCAGAACAGTACAACAAGAAAAACAGACTTAGCACCACTAAGTCAATATACTAAATCTCTAGAAAGATAAAAATCAAAATAATTTCACCAAAAGAAATTTTAACTAATAAAGAGATAGCTGAGAGTAAATAACTGTATATGTCAATGTTTGTGCGGCAGGTGGAACGCCTGCTGCCCTCGAAGACATTGCGTATGTTCCACACAGAAATTATAAGCTAGTAATATTGCAAACAGGAATGGATGGCAAACAAGACACGTTTTTAATTACTACGTAGCTTCTCCACAATATGACAGTCTGAGGACTGCAGCATCCTTCCACTTTAAAGTACTACACAGTACAGTTTCAGTTTTCACCAACATACCATAACAAGAGAAAGCACAACAATCTGAATAAAAATGCTACTAGCAGTTCTAGCAAACTTGGCATAATCAGAACTAAACTTTTTCCCCCACTCTCCACCCCTTGTAAAAAACACATGAGATGCAATTCTCTCTTGAATGAGCACCACTAAAAACCCTGAAATAACTAAGAAATGTAGAGGAGGAAAGGTCTGAAATCAGGGACAACGATATAAAGATCGTTGTTATTATGTAACTTGCATCCACACAGACAGACAGACACAGACAGACAGACAGACACCTTGTTTGAATTGCAGTTAAATTTTGTACGTTGGATAGCACAAATACTGATCACTGGTAAACAAATCAAAAAGCAGTCCCAGAAGGACAGGCTTAGCATTAAAACTTCTCTGACATGAAACGGACATTGGTTGAGACAGCACTGAAACCCATATCAAAATAAAATACATCTGGTTAATTGGGGGCAAACTCTACCTTTTGGTCTGAATAGGCCCATGCACACATATTTTGGAGTATGCAAACATACACGTGCTCTTTGATTCCCCTTCCTGATTTTATAAAATATTGTTTGTATGGGACAGCACACTGAGCGTGGCTTACATTTATTACCTTCAACAATTTAGCAATAATCAATTGTCTATTTAATGTTATGTTTAAATTTGCTCACTGGGAGAGTCTGCGGGAGGAAACCAGAGCACCTAGAGAAAACCTACAGAAATGCAGGATGACAAGCAGGCTCCAGAGATAAGGCACCCCTGCAGAGATATGAACCAGAGGACCTCTTACTGAGGCAACCACGCTACCGCTGCACCATCCATGACAATGCATGAAGAAGTAATGAGAAAGCTTCCCAATGTCAAACATTTCCTTTCTAAAAATAGACTCAGACTTTTCAATGCTAACCACCACACTAATTAAATATACACAGCGTCTGGAGCAGTACAAATCTAAAAAATTCACCACGAGATCTATAATGAATGCCTAAGTTTGCACACACAAACAACTTTATATTTCAATGTTTCATCCACAAATGAAGTGCCTGTTGCCCTTGAATACATTGTCTATGTTACACTAACAAATTATAAGCTAGAAGTATAGCAATAAGGAATGCATGGCAAACTGAACTGGTTCATAGCTACTAGGTATCTTGCTGAAAGGGAGGGCATTAAAGTCCTCCCATTTTATAGAACCCATAAACTCCTGCACCAAAAGCAAGCTATCGGCGCCTTGTAAAATCCACTTGACATGCAACTCGGTCTGGAATTTGCAGCACTAGAAATGTAGAGAAGTCACCATTTAGTGGAGGGTAGAAAAAGGACCGAAACCATGGACAAAGTATAAAGATTGCTTGTCTGCTGCTACTAACGTGCTAGAATACAGTGTGTGTTACCATGCAGTTTCGGAAAGATAACCAGCTTAAATTACTTGCATTCTCCCCTACACACACTCACCCATTGCATGCATCTGTGCATTAACACACGCACTCTCACCCCTTGCTTTCAAACCACCCTCCACCCCACACACACACATTGGGTTGCATTTAATATTGCTGAGTTCCATAGTCACAATTCTGATAGCCATCTGGTAAGCAAAGCTAAGCAGTACCACAATGAAAACAGTTACTATAAATTCCCTGCACATTGAATAAAACAACTTTGAAACCCATATTCATACAAAAGTCATCTGGCTATTGATGTATAAACTGTACTGTAAGGCTGAATTCAAACTGGTGTGTGGCACTCATACTTTCAACCATGGAAACATACATGTGTACATCTTCCAACATGTATGAAAAGAGATGTGTGGTATCGTACTGCACACTTAGTATGTGTTTTAAATGCATTACGTTGAACCTTTTTCTTCTAAGCAATAACACAATGTATGCACCACTAATCAGTAAACTAACCAATTCCGAACATTGCCATTCTAAAAGTGTACTCCAACTTCTTGAAACAATGCACCAATAAGTCAATATGCACAATATCTACAAAAGTAAAATTGATGTAAATAATTTCAACAAATGAAATCTGTAACTAAAAGAGGTAGCAGTGAGCAAATAATGTTACATTTCAGGGTTTCATCTACAGATATAATACCTGCTGCCCCCGAATACATTGCCTATATTCCACAAAGAAATTATAAGCTAGTAATATGGCAATAGGGAATGGAGGCCAAACATAAGAGGTTTGTAATTACTACGTAACTTCACCAAAATATGACGTGCTGGGGACTGCAGCATCCTCCCACTTTAAAGTACTACACAGTACAGTTTCAGCTATTTACCACCATACCATTGGAATAGAACCCACAACCTTCTTCATCAAAAGCAAGGATATCTGGTGTTGTGCTACTAGCAGTGCAAACTTACTTGACATAAGCAGAAATAAACATCTTCTGCACTCTCCATTTCTTTTATAATTGACATAATGCAACTATCTCGTGAATTTGCACCACTAAAAATCTTGAAAAAGTTAAAAATTAATGCAGGGGCAAGAAATGTCTGAAATAAGAGAGAAAGATTGCATAATGTTACAGACACACAGACACACAGACAGAGACAGACAGACACACAGACAAACAGACAAACAGACATACACAGACGGACAGACAGACAGACACAGACAGACAGAGACAGGCACACAGACAGACACACAGATAGACAGACACACTGTTTGCATACGCACACACACACACACACACACACACACACACACACACACACACACACACACACACACACACACACACACACACACACTCAGGCCCTGACTGCATACACACACACACAGACTGGGTATTGGTAAATATCAGGTGTATACACACACACACACACACACACACACACACACACACACACACACACACACACACACACACACACACACACAATGTACATCACCACACACCCCTTATTTGAATTGCATTTAAATGTTCGTTGGATAGTACAAATACTGATAGCTGGTAAACAAAGCAAAAAGCAGTCCCAGAAGGACAAAATTAGCATTAAAACTTCTCTGAACTGAAACTGACATTGGTTGAGACAGCACTGAAACCCACATCAAATTAAAATACATCTGGTTAGTTGGGTGTAAACTGTACCTATTGGGCTGAATAGGCCCTTGCACACATATTTTGGACTATGTAAACATACACGTGCTCCTTGACTCACCTTCCTGATTGTATAAAATATTGTTTGTATGGGACAGCACACTTTGAGCATGGTTCCAATGTATAACTTTCAACAATTTAGCAGCAAGCCATTTTCTGTATTTTATGTTATGTTTAAATTTGTTCACTGGGAGAGTCCAATTTGGAACATAGCCAATTTTCAGCAGAAGACAGGGGACAAATGCTCCAGATGCACTTCTTTAAATGTGGGAGGAAAACCAGAGCACCTGGAGAAAACCTACACAAGTGCAGGAAGACAAGCAAGCTTGAGAGAGAAGGCACCTCAGCCGAGATACAAACCAGAGAACCTCTTACTGTGAGGTGACAACACTACCACTGCGCCATCCATGACAATGTATGAGCAAGCAATGAGAAAAGTTCCCAATGCCAAACATTTTATTTCTAAAAATCGACTCAGACTTTTCAATGCTAAGCACCATGATAAATAAATATGCACAGGGTCTGGAGCAGTAAAGATCATTTAAAAAGCTCACCACAACAGATCTCAAAAGAATGCAGAAGTTTGTGCTAACAAACAACTTTAAATTTCAATGTTTCATCCACAAATTAAGTGCCTGTTGCCCTTGAATATATTGTCTACGTTACACTAACAAATTATAAGCTAGTAGTATAGCAATAAGGAATGCATGGCAAACTTAACCGGTTCATAGTTACTAGGTATCTTGCCCGAAAGGAGGACATTAAAGTCCTCACACTTTCTAGAACCCACAAACGTCTGCACCAAAAGCAAGCTATCGGGTCCTTAAAATCCACTTAACATGCAACTCTATGTCTGTAATTTGCAGCAATAGAAATGTAGAGAAGCCAAAATTTCGTTGCTGCTGAAAATAGGACTGAAACCATGGGCAAAGTATACAGATTGCTTTTCTGATGTTACTAATGTGCTAGAATACACACACACACACACACACACACACACACACACACACACACACACACACACACACACACACACACACACACACACACACACACAGTGAGTTGCATTTAATATAGTTGAATTCCAAATCCAAAATTCTGATAGCCATCTGGTAAACAAAGCAAAACAGTCCCACTATGATAACAGACTTACTATAACTTCTCTGCACATTGAATCAAACATCATTGAAACCCATATTCATAGAAAACGCATCTGGCTATTGATGGATAAACTCTACTGTAAGGCTGAATTAAAACTGGCGCCTGGCACACACTTGCAATAATGGAAACATACGTGTTCATCTTCCAAAATGTATGAAATGATATTGGTGGTATCGTACTGCACACTTAGAGTGTGTTTTAAATTCATTACATTGAACATTTTTCTTGTAAGCAACGACACAATAAGTGCACCACTAATCAGTAAACTGCCCAGTCACGAACATTGCCATTGTATTAGTGTACTCAAACTTGTTTCAACAATGCACCAATAAGTCAATATGCACAATCTCTACAATAAAGTTAAAATGATGTAAATAATTTAAACAAATGAAATCTGTAACTAATAAATAGGTAGCAAGTGAGCAAATAACTATATTTCGGCATTTCATCTACAGCTATGCCTGCTGCCCACGAAGACATTGACCATGTTCCACAAAGAAATTACAAGTTAGGAATATTCCAATAGAGAATGGATGGCAAACATAAGAGGTCTGTAATTACTACACAACTTCACCAAAATATGATGTGCTGAGGACGACAGCATCCTCCCACTTTAAGTACTACGCAGTACAGTTTCAGCTATTCACCACCATACCATCGGAATAGAACCCACGACCTTCTTCATCAAAAGCAGGGATATATCTGGTGTTGTGCTTCTAGCAGTACAAAATTACTTTAGAAATACAAAAGAAGTACAAAATTACTTGACATAAGCAGAAATAAACATCTTGTGCACTCTCCACTTCTTGTATAATCGACTTGATGCAACTATCTCTTAAATTTGCAGCACTAAAAATCTTGAAAAAGTTAAAAATTAATGCAGGGGCAGGAAATGTCTGAAATGAGAGAAAGATTGCGTAATGTTACAAACTTGCATCCACACACTCAGCCCCTGCGTGCATAGACACACACACTCAGCCCCTGCGTGCATAGACACACACATGCACACACACAGCCCCTGCATGCATAGACACACACACACACACACACACACACACACACACACACACACACACACACACACACACACACACACACACTCAGCCCCTGCATGCATAGACACACACACACTCACAGCCCCTGCGTGCATAGACGCACACACACACACACACACACACACACACACACACACACACACACACACACACACACACACACCCCCTGCGTCATCGACAAACACACACTCAGCCCCTGCGTGCATAGACACAAACACACACTCAGCCCCTGCGTGCATAGACACACACACACACACACACACACACACACACACACACACACACACACACACACACACACACACACACACTCAGCCCCTGCGTGCATAGACACGCACACACACACTCAGCCCCTGCGTGCATAGACACACACACACACACACACACTCAGCCCCTGCGTGCATAGACACACACACACACTCAGCCCCTGCGTGCATACACACACACACACACACTCAGCCCCTGCGTGCATAGACACACACACTCAGCCCCTGCATGCATAGACACACACACACACACACACACACACACACACACACACACAAACACACATTCAGTCCCTGCGTGCATAGACAGTCACACACACACACTCAGCCCCAGCGTGCATAGACACACACACACACACACACACACACACACACACACACACACACACACACACACACACACACACACACACACTCAGCCCCTGCATGCATAGACACACACACACAAACACTCAGCCCCTGCATGCATAGACACACACATACATTCAGCCCCTGAGTGCATAGAGACACACACACACACACACACACACCCACTCAGCCCCTGCGTGCATAGACACACACACACTCAGCCCCTGCGTGCATAGACACACACACACTCAGCCCCTGCATGCATAGACAAACACACACACACACACACACACACACACACACACACACACACACACACACACTCAGCCCCTGCATAGACACACACACACACACTCAGCCCCTGCGTGCATAGACACACACACACACACACACTCAGCCCCTGCGTGCATAGACACACACACACACACACACACACACACACACACACACACACACACACACACACACACACACACACACACACACACACACACACACTCAGCCCCTGCATGCATAGACACACACACACACACTCAGCCCCTGCATGCATAGACACATACACACACACTCAGCCCCTGTGTGCATAGACACACACACACACAGCCCCTGCGTGCATAGACAGACACACACACACACACACACACACACACACACACACACACACACACACACACACACACACACACACACACACACACAGCCCCTGTGTGCATACACACACACACACACACACACACACACACACACTCAGCCCCTGTGTGCATACACACACACTCAGCCCCTGCGTGCATACACACACACACACACACACACACACACACTCAGCCCCTGCTTGCATACACACACACACACACACACACACACACACACACACACACACACACACACACACACACACACACACACACACACACACACTCAGCCCCTGCTTACACACACACACACACAAACACACACTCAGCCCCTGCGTGCATAGACACACACACACACACACACACACACACACACACACACACACACACACACACACACACACACACACACACACACACACACACACACACACACACACACACACACACACACTCAGCCCCTGCATGCATAGACACACACACACACTCAGCCCCTGCATGCATAGACACACACACACACTCAGCCCCTGCGTGCATAGACAAACACACACACACACACACTCAGCCCCTGTGTGCATAGACACACACACACACTCAGCCCCTGCATGCATAGACAAACACACACACACACACACACACACACACACACACACACACACACACACACACACACACACACACACACACTCAGCCCCTGCGTGAATAGACACACACAAACACACACACACTCAGCCCCTGCGTGCATAGACACACACACACACACACACACACACACACACACACACACACACACACACACACACTCAGCCCCTGCGTGCATAGACACACACACACTCAGCCCCTGCATGCATAGACACACACACTCAGCCCCTGCGTGCATAGACACACACACACACACACAGCCCCTGTGTTAATAGACACACACACACTCAGCCCCTGCATGCAGACAGACACACACTCAGCCCCTGCGTGCATAGACACACACACACACTCAGCCCCTGCGTGCATAGACACACACACACACACACACACTCAGCCCCTGCATGCATAGACACACACACACACTCAGCCCCTGCGTGCATACACACACACACACACACACACACACACACACACACACTCAGCCCCTGCATGCATAGACACACACACTCAGCCCCTGCATGCATAGACACACACACACACACACACTCAGCCCCTGCGTGCATAGACACACACACACACTCAGCCCCTGCGTGCATAGACACACACACACACACACACACACACACACACACACACACACACACACACACACACACTCAGCCCCTGCATGCATAGACACACACACACACACACTCAGCCCCTGTGTGCATAGACACACACACACACACACTCAGCCCCTGCGTGCACAGACACACACACACACACACACACACACACACACACACACACACACACACACACACACACACACACACACACACACACACTCAGCCCCTGCGTGCATAGACACACACACACACACACACACACACACACACACACACACACACACTCAGCCCCTGCGTGCATAGACACACACACACACACACACACACACACACACACACACACACACACAGCCCCTGCATAGACACACACACACACACACACTCAGCCCCTGCGTGCATAGACACACACTCAGCCCCTGCGTGCATAGACACACACACACACACACTCAGCCCCTGCGTGCATAGACACACACACACACACACACACACACACACACACACACACACACACACACACACACACAAACATAGACACAGCCCCTGCTTGTACACACACAGGCAGACACAGCCCCTGCTTGCACACACACACACACACACACACACACACACACACACACACACACACACACACACACACACAGCCTGCTTGCACACACACACACACACACACACACACACACACACACACACACACACACACACACACACACACACACACACACACACACACACACACACACAGCCCTGCTTGCACACACACAGACAGACACAGCCCCTGCTTGCACACACACACACACACACACACACACACACACACACACACACACACACACACACATACATGCACAGCCCCTGCTTGCACACACACACACACACACACACACACACACACACACACACACACACACACACACACACACACACAGCCCCTGCTTGCACACACACACACACACACACAGCCCCTGCTTGCACACACACACACACACACACACACACACACACACACACACACACACACACACACACACACACACACACACACACACACAGCCCCTGCTTACACACACACATACACACACACACACACACACACACACACACACACACACACACACACACACACACACACACACACACACACACACACACAGTCCCTGCTTGCACACACACAGTCGCTAGTCGCTAGCATAAGGTTTCACTTTAAAGCACCTAAAGTGAAACCTCATGCTAGCGACTGCAATAAATCCTGTTTGAAGCATCCAGACAGCATATCTATGTGTTTAAACAGGATTTCTTGCAGTCGCTAGTATGAGGTTTCACTTTAGGTGCTTTAAAGTGAAACCTCATGCTAGTGACTAGCGACTGCAAGAAATACTGTTTAAAGCATCCAGACAGCATCTGTGTATTTAAACAAGATTTCTGCAGTCGCTAGCATGAGGTTTCACTGTAGATGCTTTAAAGTGAACCCTCATGCTAGCGACTGCAAGAAATCCTGTTTAAACACACAGATATGCTGTCCGGATGCTTTAAACAGGATTTCTTGCAGTCGCTAGCATGAGGTTTCACTTTAAAGTATCTAAAGTGAAACCTCCTGTTTAAAGCATCTGGACAGCATATCTGTGTGTTTACACAGGATTTCTTGCAGTCGCTAGCAAGAGGTTTCACTTTAGATGCTTTAAAGTGAAACTTCATGCTAGCGACTGCAAGTAAAACGTAAAAAAAAAAGTGAAACATGCTAGAGACTGCAGGAAACACAGCTTAAAAGCAAAATTCGGGCAAAAAATCATGCTGGGAAATCTGGATCTACATAACATAAGGTGAAATCTTGATCAAACCACACAGGAAGTTTGGATTTAAAAATAAAGGCATGCACACCCTCCCTTATATAAGGCAATGAAGTCTGAATTTAAAGTTGCACTGTTCTACACAGAAAATACCTTAACTCGCTTCTGCAAATTGTGCCCACAAAAAAAAAACATTAGCGTTAATGAAATTTGGATCTAAATACCCATTGGCAAAGTACTTATACTATATACTACGATCGTTTTGGGAAGAAAGCTGCATTTTAAATGTATAGCGCCTGCACAAGTGTTACAAAACTCCAGCACATGCTACGATCTACAATTTCTACAATCATTATTACAGGGAACACACTATTATAAAAAAAAAAACAGCTGAAGAACTTACAGTTTAAATACAAGATCCGAATGCAGTAGGAGCTTCTTGATAAGGAGTCCACGTGTTCCCAGATGTCCAGCTAGACAAAGCACTCCGCAGGATACAACACATAGAAAAGGGGTTCCTCACTCCCTGCAGCAAGTTTTTAACACCTTACAGGTGTGGGAAGGTCTGAATCTCTGACATCACATAATAGGCGGGGGTAGGGATTTTTAACAATAGCATGCAAATAGTGCCGGGATGATGTAAGTTTCTAGGCGGTATCTTCTATAGAAACTACTGCTGATTTGTAGCCACTCTTACATCACAACTTCTGAGCCAAAAGCTAACTTTTACAGGGCGCGAGAAATACTTTTCCAAGTGAAAGTAGAGCAGTACAGGAAAGGAATGAAGTATTGGAGGAAAACAGAGGAAATAACAGTTTTTTGAGGCAGCATGGTTCATTTTTTCAGGTTGGTGGAGGGAATAGGGAGAAAAGAATCTAATAAGTTGAGTTTGTGGAGGGCATATCCCGTTGTTGTCCTTTAATAACTGACAATGGACAGTAGTTTACATGCCTGCAATAACACTAGGGACATATTAAAGTGGCAAGGTGGTGGACAACCTGTGACCACATCATGGAAAAACAAGACACAATAAGGTGACACAATGCACATGGGTAACGCACACAGGGTACTGTAGAAGACACACAGACGCCCATTTAAAAAATAGAAAATGTATGTCAAATGGAGAGATGGACTGCTGATGTCCACAAAACTAGGCATGTATTAAACACACATATACAGTAATGTGCAGTCTTGTCATGTCAACATGATTAGGTAAGCAAGTTAAAAATTTCAATCACAAACACATGTACTGTCATGCAAATGTCAAATAAAGAAATGCATGTGTATGCCAACCACACTGATCATTACAGAGCAGAGGACACTTCTGTGAGAATCATTACAGCACATTTGCAGTGCATCACTGAGTGCTCATTTGTCAAAGCTACATATCTGTGTCAGTATGTATCTGACTGTGCATACATATGTACAATCACTATGTATATAACTATTTATAGAACATGTACACCAAAGTCACTACATCATGGGTGTGGAAATGCTACGTACAACAAACATGTTGTAATGTACTAGGAAAAACTGTGTACTCTGCAACATTGTGTACAGATTAATTTTTACCTTGCTCTTTGATGAAGTCAGATAAGGAGGACTGTACATACACTAGATATACCTGCATCTGATTCCACATGGCATCAGTATTGCTAAACACAACACCACATCATGAGAGTGGGACATCATGACAACTGTAATCTAAAACCATGCTGAATGACATATCTGTACATTGCACATACCTGGTATGGCAAAACAGACATCCAAGCCATATGACACTGTTACTGTTAGAGAATGGACAAGACAAATGTTTACAGGTTGCCTGTCGCAGCACTATCAACAGGTTAAGTGTGTGAAAATAGAAACAATACCAATGTTGACCTGCAGGGTGTGCTCATTATGAACTGCTGCTAACAAATGTTAGTCAACCTAGGCTACAGCAGTGTTTTTTTTTTAATCCCCAATGTTTGAAAATGTTTGGCGACAGAAACTATACGAATGCTGACCTGCAGAATGTGCTCATTATGAACTGTTGCTAACAAATGTTAATCAACCTAGGCTATAGCAGTGTTTTTGCTAACACACACATGATGTGTGAGGCAGGTGCAATACTAAAGCAGAACTAAAGGCTATGCTACACAATTTGCAAACAACTGTGCTAGCAGTGTCAACAAAGACTTCCATTCACGCTATGAAGAGGCAGGGTATACACAGCAAATAAAACATCAGAAAACACAGCGAGACATACAAATGTGCCAAACCATGCCTCATAAACAATAGCCATAGGTTCATAGGTGTTTATTAGGCTAACGACCATAAGGGCCTTTTTAAGCTTAGCCATGCATCACAAATCTCTGACAAGTTCTGATACCCTTGATAAGTGTAAGCTTGGGGGTGAGAGATGAACCATTTACAGGCTACTTGTGTCCATTAGAGACATAGGTGCCAAACCAGGGATACATTTCTGGTTTCCCATCCAGTTATCCAAGTTGCACTTGAATTGGGTTAGGGAGAAACTCTGCTTCACATGGATGGTGTGCCTGTTCCATAGACAGGGTAGTCTCAGGGATACATACCTATCTCTCCAGCAGGTCCTATTTATACAACAGGCAAGGTTTAAGTCTTTAGAATGGGTAATTCTGGTGCTGTTTGTTTTGTGGATATGCAGGAGGTCCTTCAGAGTGGGGTCTGACAATGCCCTGTATGCCAGGCACATATCTCCCCTCAAAAGCCTGTAGAAGACAGAATACAGAGATAAAGCCTTGATGTGGGTGGCATAGGACATATTACTTACTCCCTGTATTCTTTTAGTGAGGAACCTCTGTGGACATTCCAATTGCTGGATATGCCTGGTAGATACATACCAAAGGGGGCATTGTACTCAATGATAGGTCTAATGAATGCCGAATACAGTGGAACAATGACTTCCTTGGACTTAGATGCCATACCTTTGTTTATAAGTAGAGCAATATAGAATTATTTCATCATTACTGTAGACACGTGATGATCAAAGGCTAGATTACTATCTATGTGTGTCCCTCCCTAAGTCCCTGACTACTGGGTTAACTGTAAGGGGTGTGTTGTCAATATGATAGTTACCAGGGATGGATGACTTCTCAAAGGATACTACTATGCATTTCTTGGCATATAGTTTTCGTCCATGGCTCTGACACCAGTTGTTTGTCTGTGTCAGCCCCTCCTCGAGAACATTTGTGTCAGTGTGAGATTCAATGACAGCTCCTAATTTGCAATCATCTGCAAATTTAGTCAGCCAGAGACCACTGACATTGGCCTTGACTTTGTAAATACCAAAAAGGACTCTCCAATTCTAACTTCCTGGGTCCTGTCTGTGAGTCAGTTCACTATCCACTGGGTAACATATGGGTTTGTACCTAACTTTTTGAGTTTGTCAACTATACCCAAGTGGGGTATTGTGTCAAATGCCTTGGCCAGCTCAAGGTAGGCAGTGTGAATGATTTTGCCCTCATCCATTGCTTTGGTAACCTTCTCAAAGAAGTCCACCAGGTTGAGTAGGCATGATCTGGCCTTGACAAAACCAGACTGGGTTGGGTCCAGAGTCTGGAGGTTTACTTTATCTCTGTTGATCATCTCCATGATAATTCTTTCCATGGCTTTACATATAAGACTAGTGAGACTTATGGGTCTGTAGTTTCCAGGGTCTGTAGATGGCCCAACTTTGTGCAGAGGGATGACTGTTGTCTTTCTCCATTCATGAGGCACGAAGCCTGTTTGGAGGCTACAGTTAAATGGTAATTCCAGACGCCCTGATAGGTCATGTTTCATGCTATTTAGAAGGCATCCTGGGATATTGTCTGGGCTTATTGATGCAGTGTTCTTGGTCTTAGAGAGAGCATTAAGGACATGTTCCCTAGTGATAGTAGGGGGAGTTATATTTGATATTTCCTGAGGCACAGTTGAGGGGGTGAGATGAGTAAAGTTGGAGCTGAATTTATTATCCAGGAGGTTTGCTATATCTTCTGGCTCAGTATAGGTGGCTTCATTTACAGTGAGCTCTGCACATACGTGTGTATTGCCTTTGAGGTTGCGGACATAGCTAAAGAATGCTTTGTGGTTGTCCTTGGCCTAGTAGGCCATACTTACCTCAAATTTGACTTTGGTAGTCTTTTTTGTCCTCTAAGTTGTTTAGTTTGATGAGAGTGCTTTTATCCTGCTGGGTGCTGCACCTCCTAATTTTTGCCATGATTTTCTTCCTCCTGTTATACAGCCAACTGATTTTGTGATCCCACTAGGGTGGCTTGTTTTTTGAGTTAGTTCTGTACTTCTTCCTGGTGAGTACATCTGCCTCTGTGCAGCTATTAACATGCTTGTACAAGGTTTCTATGATCGGTTCTGCATAGGCAGAAGTGTTCTCAGGGTTTATGGGGGCTTGAAATTTTGCCATATTTTCACTTAATAGCAGGGGGTTAGCCTTAGAATAGTTCCTGATTATTCCAGGTTTAGCTGGGGGTCCAGGCTTTATTTTTACTTCAAAGGAAACCATTTTGTGGTCTGACCTTACCACAGAAGGCATTACAGTAGGGGGTGTGCATCAGACTCCCATATTAGTGAGGACCAGATCCAGTATGGTTGCACCCCTGGTTGATGTGCTGACTATCTGGTCCAGGGAGTTTGTGTTTATAAAATCCAGGAATCTCTGTGCATGTACGTTTGGTGTTGTAAAGGATTCCCAGTTAATAATGGGTTAATTAAAGTCACCCATGAGTGTAGTATTGAGTTGGATGGTTACTGTTTCTAATAAGTTTAAATACATGGTATGGGTTTCCTGTGTCATAGTGGGAGACCTATAGCCTGCAATGAAGTGGTATTGGATTTTATGGTGATTTGAACATGGAGCAGCACAAGTGCATTGTCCTGTTTGACCAGCCTTGAAGTATATTTATTTTTGATGTAAACTGAGACACCTCCACCTTTAGTCCCTGCCTGTGAAGTAGCTGGCCTAAATGTGTGGAAGGCTTTATAACCTTGCACTGTTAGTGTGCTCTCCACAGCTTTAAACCATGTCTCAATGACCACACAGACATTAGCATTCTCTAGGGTAAAGAGAACTTCTAGGGAGTGGAGGTTTTGTTTAGACTCCTAGCATTGAGCAGTAATACCTTTAGATTTTCTTGGTTTTGATTTGCTATGTCAGAAGTACTTTCACTTTGGCATTGCCTAAAAAGGCACTATGGGGGAGGACAATGTTTTAGCTATTATTCGAAAGCTTAGGGGGGAGAGGTGAAGACCCTCACTGGCAAAGCAGTGTGGTCTGTTGATCATCTCCTTCCATGCTGACTAATATTGCACCCCCTTAGAATGACACCAAAAACTAAGCCAATTGTTAGAGTCAATCATCTTTTGTTCGTATTGTGGCATCATCCTTGGAGAAGGTAAAATGCTGCTCACTGCTAGCCTCATACCAGCCTGAGATACATATTCCGAGAGCTCCATGATGTCTTTCTTCATATACTCTACGGAGATATGTCTCAGGTCATTTGCTCACACATGGACTATGACTGAGGCTTATTGGTAATTGTGGTCCAATGACCTGAGTGCATGCTTAATGTGCCAGATCCTAGCCCCTGATAAGCAACTGACTGTAACTATTTCCTTAGCCTGGTGAGAGGGACATCAGTGTGTCTCACTATGGAGTCTCCAATGACTAGAATGTTGGATTGTGTGGTGACTTGCCTTATGGGCTTGAGGTAGAGGCTCCATGAGATGTAGCTCTATGTACTGACGTAGATGTTGTTTTGAAAGAGTGGATTTGGGGCTGCTGAGAGTATTTGTTATGTGTACTTCATCTAGGAGGTCTTTGTGCTTTAGGAAGTTTAACATGTAAGTACCTCAGCATTTGTGGGTCTATATGTCTGCTTTGAATTGGGGTCTATATTATAAGATCGACGGTTGAAAACATCGAACACCATATGGCGACACCATATGGTCGATGTCTTCAAACGTCGAACTTATAAAAAGAACCAAAAGAAAAAAGTATCCTAACAGGTTTAAGCAGGGGGGCAAGCCCCCCTGCACCCCCCCTACTTAAATATACCAACTCTGAGACCGCACTACATTGCAGTAAATGGAAATCTCCCCTTACGGCGATTTCCATTTACACGTTTGAGATTCTAAGCATTCGCTATTCTCGTGTCGACAATGTCGGATTTGACATTGTCAGCTTTCGAGAATATAATATAGACCCTTTGAATTGTGCGTGATGAGTACAGTGTGTGTACTACTGATAACCTTATTGACATTAGGAGTACTTTTATGTGAGAAGTGAGAACTTTGCCTCCAGTGACATTGTGTAAATACATCTCTCATATACCATATCAGTTTGTTTGAGAATTAACTGGTAGTCAGTAAACATGAGGCAATTTGTACATTGCCCAAAGATGCCTATATCCACCTAGCTGGTAATGGAGACAGTAGGAAAGGTCATATCCATGGCAACAGACCCTTTTTTATTGATTAAACAGTTGGAGTTAGAGTATCAATCACTATCAAGAGTATCTGGTTTGCAACTATGTGGACAGTACTTGTCACTGCAAACTAGTTGTCCTGTGTGCAACTAGGTACTGGAGAAATTTCAGTTGTGCTTTTACAAGAAAAATGTCACTCAAGGTATCTACGTCTGTACAGAGCACTGCCAAACACTTGAGGGAAAACTAATACATAGACCCTGAACATTTAAGGATGACGTATTTAGGCAGATATTCTGAAATTAGAAACAATCCAAGCATTACTTACTGAAAACAAAGAATTAGTTTGTCAAGAATGATGAAAAGAGGGGAGTCATGTGAATGGCTATTGCCTGGCTACTACTAATGCTGCTTTCAGCACAGCTTCACTATGTTGGGATACAATACCCCTTTGCTTCTTCTCTCACCAGAAGCAAAATGTTAACACCAACCCCAAGAAGAGAAGCAGGCCATAGCCTGTTTGGTGATCCACAGTCTTGGCCCAGATGATGCAAGGGTCTGTCACAGCTCTTACACTTTTATGTAAACCAGTCACTATATAACCCGTATATTGGATAAACACAACAAGCTGTTCTTTATGTTGTGGATGTATTTATAAATAACGTACTGACAAAATGGATCAAAAGTACAAATTGCATCAACAATATAAGCTTTATACATGGTTGTAATGACAGCTACCATTTGTTGATTTCATTTACCTTACTGGTGCATGACTGGTATGCCTGGATTCTAATCAATAAAGATTTATTTATGAAAAATACAGGCCTGAAAACTATGGAATATACATCTCAGTTCATGATATACATGAAATATTTATCACACCTGTCTCCCTCCACTGCTCTTCAAGTCTATGCATTTGCTCAATGCACATCACTCTTTAGACTGTGGGTGTTTATACTACCCTATCGTACGATTTAAATAGCGAACACTATTTCATTGTACCTAAAATATCTAAACCACAAAATATCGAACATACAGAACAGCAAATTTTTTTCCCAGGGAAAAAATCTGCTGTTCCGAAACACAAACACACAACAGAAGCACACCAAAATAAATAAACCACACACATACACTTAACAAAACCATAATTCTAATCCTACATTACTACCTATCCACTGACCTTAACCCAACCCTAACCTTAAAGTCCCTAACTACCGCACACTCACCTTATTTGCTCCCTAACCCTAAAGTCCCTAATTGCCGCACACTCACCTTACCCGCTCTCTAACCCTAAAGTCCCTAACTATCGCACACACTCACTTTACCCAGTCTCTAACCCTAATGTCCCTAACTATCGCACACTCACCTTACCCCGATCCATTCCCACACTTACCTTAACCCGGTCCGTAACCTCCGTTCGTATACTTACCTTACCCCGGTCCGTAACCTTCCCACCACAGTAGAGTAAATAGCGAAGCCATGGAACGGACAACTGAAATCTTACCCTTGGTAAGATTTTGAAGTTCCGTGGCTTCTCTATTTTGAGTTTTCAACAAAAATGGGTCTATATTATAGCATTCAAAGTTTAAAAACTTTGATATTATAATATAGATCCAACTGTGGTCCTTGTCATCTGAAATAAAAGAACATATTTAAAAATTATTAATTAAATAACAAGGATAAAACTCTTCACAACACACTTGGAGATTGCTATTTTGAAGAACCTTAGTTCAACAAAATACTCAGCAGACACTCTAACATTCAAGTGTTAACATCTTTGAGCACAGACTGGAGGACATAAGATTCAAACTTGCAGACGCAACCTACAGCCACATTCTAAACTTGAGACCTATTGGTCTACCTAACACATCCTAACTATACAAAAGAGTTAGTGTTATGACATCACCCTGATGGGGGATGTTATGCCAAGAATGATCTTGGTTTAGGATTGCAAAATATGAACATGTGCTGCTCATGTAGCTAAACAGTTTTCAAATTACATTCATATCAGCACTGTGTTCAGAGAAATTAACAGTTATTGAGATAATCCATTCCTCATACAGTGTCACAGTGTCTTGTAACATCCAGCTTGTGAGAACAGAACCATGTATGTTGCTGTACATTATGGACACAGAAAAGTATGTGTGAGGACCATTGTTCCTTGAAATTGCACATCACCAGTTAAAAGCATACATCTTCCCTGCCTGTTACTGGACTCATCACAAAATTACAGTTTGATTCTGTTGTACAATTGACTTCAGTATTTCACAACAAAGCAGTGCTTCATAGCATTTTAAACAGAATACAATATTAACCTACTAAATTCCTCAGACATATAACAGGATTTATCAAGATGTACTGGCATCGCTGTTAAATGGCTGACGTTGATGGAATGTTACAGATTACAGATATATCACTAGTAATTTGACGAACTGAGTTATTCATAACTCCCAAATTATAAATTAATATCAATAACTGTAAAATGCTTTGCAAAAAGAATGCTATGGGTATATGACATCAGGATAACAGTTTAAGATATATGTGCCCCCTTTCAATACTTGAACACCCAGTGCACAAAATGTAGGCATGCTTTGTTGTGTCCTTACAAGCTGAACTAACACTCAACACATGCTTCTCATACACAAGCAGATATTGCTCTTTAAGCACCATTGTTCAATAACTGATGTTGTCAGGCTGTTACGGATTATGGCATTATTCCAAGAAAACTAAATCAGTGAGTCATTACCATGCACAACATAAAATGTAATATAAACTATTGCAATATGATTTTTAAAAATGTATTGGGTGAAGTTAACTAAGGTAACATGTTTTTGTATGTGGGTTTGAACCCACAACATGCCAAAATGTAGACATACTTACTGGCCAGTTGTTTTACAGGCCACGTTAAATTACTCTAGGCTTTCATTGCTGACAACAGTTACTGCAACTGTTAGTTAGAAATCCTGCAATGAACTGTAGAATACAGAAAATGCATACAATTGTTACACTTCTCATAGTGAGGACATAACAGTTATCAACACATACATAATCAAATATGTTTAACCAATATTACAGACATTAATTTGTATATTAATTAAATTTGTGCATTTGTGTAGGAGGTAAGTTAGTTATATACTTGTATGATTTCCACCTTGTAGTTGTCCAGTAGGTGATACAGTTCGACTATAATGTAAAACTACAAAATGGGCAGTCATCCAGCCTAAACTCTATAGGCGTCAGTCATGCATGAGGGCAGTGGCTATGTGAAATCGTGTATTTAAATGTTGTGAAACATATGTATGACTTTAAAGGACATAGTTATCATTATTAATTAATTATTAGATAAAATAACAACATGGGTATCAACCCCATAGACAAGGTCTACTGAATTATCCCCACAAGCTAATTCACACAGCAGCTAAAACATGTTTATAACAAAATGCATATGATATATATGGGTCAAATAAATATCTGTAAAATCTGCAGCAATACTGAGAATATGTAGAATATTGGTACTTACTGTAGGGATCTACGGGCTGCCTCCGCACCTCATCGATCCTCCTTTGAAGTTTGGATGCATCCCCTCTGATGCAGGTCATCATAGTGGTGACGAGCCTGCAATGTAGTGCAGAAGATCTCCATCCTCTGTCGATGGGTCCCTTATTAACAGGTTCCACATGTGGATCATAGTAAAGTTCCTGGGCCTGGTTCTCATCCTCTGCTCCAATCTAGTGTAGGTCATCAACATCTGGGCCATCTCCTCTTCAGTCCAGTTGGGTACACAGACATGTCGCAGCCTCCTTGAAGTTGCCATCATGATATGCAATTCTTTCAAATCTGAAAAATTTGAACACATAGAAATGCTCACTGAGGTACCACTCAGTTCACAGTTAGCAATGTTCTGATCAATAAATGTATCAAAATCAATATTTGAAAGTGGTGCTGATGTCATGTTCTAAGATTATTGGAAGATAATGGACAAGTGCTATACATGGTACCATTTACCTATTGTGTGTTTACGTGGGCAACTGTTTTTTTTTTTTTTGGTGTAGAACAGAGTTATACATGGATGTGTATGAATGGGATTCAAAAAACTTGAATTTTAATTAACCTCTTTAATTATGCATATGGCACAATGGTTCTTAAAAGCTGTGTGCAGACAAGGTATACTTTGATCCTGTGAGTCTGAGTCAGAGGTACATTGGCAACTGGTGGAATTTCTGTAGTGGTAATTAGTACATTTCAAAGTTAATCATTTCAAAAGGTACGTTTAAAGTCATATTTAATCCATTTGTAATGTTCTACAGAAGTTGCAATAATTTCTTAGAGTGATGTCCTAACAATTTATGCATATGGGTGTTGCTCTTCTAAATTGTTTAGTTCAGTCCCATATGCAGTTGCATAGACAGACTTCCAATGCAAATGATAACAGTATACGGAGGAGGATTTACAGATCATCTGCAACTTTTACTGGCATTTCCTTGCACTTTCTGGTCTAACTACAGAAACCTGCAGATTATGACCGTATCTGTATCTAGTATGTGATGTTAATGTTACGGATATGTATTAAATCATGACTCCTAAAACATTGTTATACCATATTCTGATGCTGTTATGGATATTTTCTCAATGATGCTTCATAACAAAGGTGTTATCAGTACTGTGTACTATGGATCTGTACTACCTATGGATCTAAAAGTATGCCGACACTTTCTGTAAGTTGAATTGTTAAGTGATTCAGTATTGTTATGTGACATGCCTGAAGATTGTGGTTTTATGAAGCTGTTGTCATTGGAACTGTATTTAACATAGATGTAATGTTGGGGGGTTTAATTCCAGTCATGAATAGTACAGATATTGCAAGTTATGTTGTTTTTACTTTTCACATGGCATGTCAGTATTTCTCATATATAGTGTTATACAGATATTTGTATTGCACAGGAATGCATACTATTTATTTTGACAAATGCTGATGATTGACTGAAATGCATAAATGTGTTCATCCATGATCTTATCATATGTGTATCAATGTTATCCAGGTGACACACCTTCCTAGAGATGAGAATTTTTCCACCCAGGAAAATGACATCATCATTGATGCTCTCCACCAAAATGGAAGGAGACTCTGTTCAGGGGATACCGTGTGAAGAAATGAAATATGGATGGACCTCACCAACATGATCAATACTGTTAGAGGCCACAACTGATCCCATGAGGCCTGTAGATGTCGCTGCTCAGACATGATTAATCGTCCAGCCAACAGAGTTACATGTTATGACACGTCGAGGGATGCCACCGGTGGTGGACCACCACTGGCCTCCTGATGATATGACAATATTTTTGGCCTCACTGCATAGAGCAAGAGGTGAGTGACGAATCCCTGGTGGTGAGATTGAAGTGGGGGTTCCAGGACAGACATGTATGTATTCATGTTCAGTACAGGGATGATTATTTTGACAATCACTGCATATTGCTTTAACATGCACATTCATGTATTTCTGTGTTTGATTTACGGTAGCAGAGTTGAGCCATGAACAAACTTCCACACAAAGTGAGGGTGATGAACGTAAGTATAATTACATGTATTGGTAGATCTGAGTTACAGACAGAGCAGTACAAACTACAGTTGTTACATTAATATTCACAGGTCCGTTTACTTTGGGCCTAGAGCAGGGAACAGCAGGTGAGTATCTCTGTACTGTTGCTGTGCACTCTACCTTGTTGGTGCCCACACCTCATGTAATGGCATGGCTGTTTACTGTTACATTGCTATTTCCATAATGTAGAACATCACAGGTACATCCAGTGGAGTGGCAAGCCATACATTATCAAGTGCAGAAAGACCAGGTATGTTGCAATGGGTCACACATTTAGTCTTTTTAAAAGATGTTCAACTGGTACATGTTGTGAATGATGTCATCCGTAATGCCTTGTTTATCCCTACACAGGGTGAAGTTCAGCACAGTGGATCAACAACATCCCATGAGTGTTTGCCAAGTGCGTTGCTATGTTTTTATGCATCACACATCACTGGATCACAGGAATCTGGGAAATTGAGTTAATGGTGTAAACGAAGAACAAAAAAAGAAAGAAAACTGGAGTGTAAATGCCAAATAGTTTATTATACAACAAAGCTTTTGGGACAATTTCTTTCATCAGTGAATTAACAGTAATGAAAGGAAATGTCCAGAAGGCTTTGTTGTATAATAAACTATTTGGCATTTAGATGCCGGTTTCTTTCATTCTTTTTTTTATGCTTTTATGCATCACATAAGTTGTATGTTGGCCCTGTTAATAAATTATGTACTTATGGTATGTACATTCTGTGAAACATACATATAGTAGACTGCAAGTGAAGTCAGCGTTATTTGTGACATTGCAGCAGAATATATATTCCAGTTGTATTTTATATTCATCATGTGTAGGCACAATGTCCTGATCTGTGCCTTTCTATCTTGTAGCACATCAACTGTCTTTTATCATCCAGCAGCCCATCCAGTGACCACGATGTTGTTCATGATGTGCCTCAGCATGGTAGTATGGACCCTGGCACAGAGGACACTGAGTATTTGGAGAATCCATCTGTGACGTTGACACGGATGGTGCACGATATGTATCCTCAGATGTGGAGGCCCAATTGTCGACAGATTCAGAGGATAATGATACAGTGGATGTTGAACAGGGTGAGGTTGTTGATCAAGACACCACAGTTGGGAGTACTGCTGCTGGCAGATCCACACAAAAGTCAGACACAGGTCATCACTGTAGAACTAAGTGAGTAGATGTTGGTCATAGCCAAGTGTCAGTTGGTGTGCACCTCCTGCTGCAGGGATCATCATACAGACAGCCATGCACTTTCCGTGCCACAGATTATATGGCACATTAGCTATGTGTCATGCATGAAGGACAAGATGCAGACACGGTGTGATTATGACTGCATTGGCTGCTCAGAATGAGAGTCTGCTAGCTGTGGCATGGTTAGTGGAGAAGCTGGCCTCTAAAGTACTGAAGCAGTGTTGTACTACAAACAGGATTCTGCAATCCATGAGTATGTACAGAAGATTGCACCTGTGAGAGGCAGGGTACCTGTCCGCAGAACCACAATTAGCTATCAGGAATCCCTGTCCATGGTACAACCTACAAAGATGTCAACTGTTGGCATATCTGCTAAGGTCCTGCCAGTCACAAGGCCTTCATCGTGAAGTCATGCTCCTTTTACTGAACATAGTATTGTACCCCCTTCCTTTCCTCTGTGGAGCAAACAGGGCAGGATGTCTCTGTACGTGGTTGTGGCAGGGTGAACCATGGTGTGAGAGATCAGCGAGGTCAACCAAGACTGCATTAGAGTGTGTCCAACTG
>NC_056730.1:530803994-530871494 GCF_019279795.1 Protopterus annectens | reverse complement strand
TCTGAACTATGTGGCACATTTCACAATACTACAGAGGGACCTGATTAAGGAACTGTCAGACACCCTCTTAGGAACAGTTGCTCAAGAGGTGAAGACATTGATCACTTCTCAGTTGGCTACCCTACAGTCCATTTCCAATTCTTCCATGAAGTTCTTCTCTAATGTAGCAAAAGGAACCACAAGGGCAGCTGGTTTAGGTGTTTCCATTAGTAGACATGCTTGGATGCATTTGTGTGATTTTGTGGAGGCCTTTAAGTCTTTGTTTGTCAATGCTCCCTTTGACGACACATCACTTTTTGGTCCCAAGATAAAATATACATTGTCCATGTGTGAGAAGGATGGAAAGATCTTTTCTGCCATGGGTGAACATTTTTCCACCCCTCAAAGATCTTTTTCAAGGAATCATCAAGGTGGAGGTAAAATGTGGTTCAAGAAATCTCAAGGTGCTTTCCAGGATACATGTGAAGGAGGTTTCCCCAGGAGCAGAGGGGGGGAACTCTAATGGTAGATGTCGCTCTTGTGGCAGAGGTGGCCCATAGAACCAATGGTCCAGAGATTCATTGTTTGGCAAACCCTTCCAGTGCTCCTGAAAGGAGGCCTGATTGTCCACCTCTGGAGGCAATTGGGGGTCACTTGTCACTGCACCAGAGAACCTGGCTAGAAATAACAGCAGATACCTGGGTGCAGAGGATCATTTTCAGAGGTTATATAATGCCATTTTCTCTTTGTCCTCCCAATTCAAGAAAATTCCCTGATGTTCCACCCAGTCAGAGGGAACAAGCAGCAGTTCAAATAAAAAAGCTGCTAGGCAAAGGAGTCATCCAACACTTCCCTCCAGGCCAGATAGAATCCCAAACTTACTCAAGGTTCTTTTTAGTGCTAAAGAAAACAGAGGACTGGAGACCAGTTCTGGATCTCAGCATCTTAAAACGTCCATTTGAAAGACCGAGTTCCGGATGGTCATGGTTCAGTCTATTCTCCTGTTTTTGGAGAAGGATGATTGGATGTGTTTGATAGACCTTTAGGATACATACTATCACATAAAAAAGAACAGGTGATCCAGAAGGTTCTTACACTTCTGGTGGGAGCCAGTCATTATCAATTCAAAGTTCTACCCTTTGGTCTCACCACAGCCCCCAGGGTGTTCACCAAATGCATGGCAGTAGCAGCAGCTCACTTGAGACGGCAGGGATTCTAGGTATTTCCATACTTAGACAACTGGCTCATTTCAGCACTGATCAGGCATCAGCTCATCATAGCAAGAGAAAAGGTGATCCACATTTGCACTCTTCTAGCAACTATAACTTACAAAAAATCTCAACTAGAACCAAGTCAAACTCTAGTGTTCATAGAGGCACTACCTGACACAAAATCATCAGTAGCCTCACTTCCCCTCTCCAGAGTTCAGTCAATAAGAACACAAGTGAAAAAGATAGTTTCCAATACCTGAGTTTCAGCCCACGTGGTCCCTCAGGCTCTGGGATCAATGATGGCAGCAATAACATTAATGTCTTTGGCCAGATTTCACATGAGAATCCTTCAATGGATGCTGGCCTCCCAATGGTCAGTTTTTCATCTCCCCCTATCTACCCCAATACAAATCACCAGAATATGCAAAAGGGATCTGATGTGGCGGATTCAATCAGATCAGGTTTTACAAGGCCATTTATTCATCTCCTCTCAGCCAAAGGCCATACTGACCTCAGATGCTTCCCAGTTGGAGAGGGGGAGCATTATCTAGGGAAGATGGTCCAAGGCACACGGTCCCCCGAAGAGGCAAATTTGCATACCAATGTTCTAGAATTGAGAGCAGTGCTTTTAGTGTTGCAAGCCTTTCAGGATGCTTTCCCTTTGGGAATGATTGTGATACAAACAGAAAACATGTCAGTGGTTTGGTACATCAACAAACAAGGAGGAACCAAATTGAATACCCTATGTTGAGAAGCACTCAGGATATGGGAATGGGCAATATCTTTCAACTGCTTTCTTATAACAACTCATTCTGGGGAAGTTAAATGTGCTAGCAGACAAGCTGAGCAGGTACATTTTACTACCTCATGAGTGGTCTCTCAATCAGACAGTAGCAGAAATGATTCTTTGCAAGTGGGGCCAGCCATGCTGCAATCTCTTTTCATCCCCCCATGAGCAACATGTGCAACAGCTACTTTTCCCTAATCCCCCCACAGGGGGAATCACAGAGGGATGCTGTCCTTCATGACTGGTCCCCTGGTCTGCTTTATGCATATTCACCAATTACTTGATCCCAAAGTTTCTACAGAGAGCTGCCAAGCTGAAGAGCAAAGTCATCTTCATTGCACCCTTTTGGCCTTGACAAATTTGGTTCTCCTTCCTGTGGCCTCATTTGACTCGTTGATCCTGGATCCCAGACACAGCTCCAGATTTGCTGTCTCACCTGACATGCACGATACATCTGGACCTCCTAAGCCTCAAGCTAGCAGATTGGTTTCTCCATTTCCAGCAATAGCCAGAAAATCTATGCTCTCATCCCCTGTTCACCAAATTTTGTTATATTCTCTCAAAACATCTACAAGGAAATGTTATGCTAGCAAACGGAAAAGATTTGTGCACTGGGCATGTCAAAATAATGTGGACCCTTTTTCTGCACTGATTCATAATATCCTGGAGTTCCAGATGCTGCTTTTTAATGAAGGGGCCAGTTCTTCAACAGTAAAGGTTCAATTAACAGCAATTTTTAATTTCCATATTGGTCTTGATGGCTCTTCACTTGCTTCCTGTAAACTTTATAAAGCCTTTCTATGAGGCACACTTCTGTTAAGACCCCCATTTAAAGATTCTACTCTGCCATGGGACTTAACTCTGGTACTGCAAGCTCTAGTCCTTCCTCCCTTTGAACCTGCATATAATTGCGATCTCAAATTTCTTTCTTGGAAAACTTTGTCTTTGGTGGCCATTGCTTTGGCCAGACGAATTTCGGAGAACCGAGCCTTGTCGATGAAGCTGCCATACTTAATTTTTCATAAGGGTAGAGTCATATTATGAACTAATGCATCCTTTTTGTCCAAAATAGTGTCAGGAGTCCAACATTAACCAATCTATTAATCTGCCAGTTTTTTTCCCAAATTATACAAACAAAGGCGAATATTTGTTACATTTAGTAGACATTCATAGGCAATTGCGTTTCTATCTACACAGAGCAAAGGACTTCAGAACTTCAGATCAGTTGTTTCTTTTGCTGAAGGGAAATTGGGCAAGCCTTTGCTAGAGTTTCCCAAGCCAAATGGCTTACTAACTGCATTTCCTTTATTTACAATAAGTTGAACTTGCCTTTACCTAAACAACTGAATGCTCACTCAACATGGTCAATAGCAGCTTCCTCAGCTTTTCATTCAAGAGCCTCCATGGATGACATTTGTGCAGCAGCAACTTGGGCTTCCCCTCACATTTTCATCTCTCATTACAAACTGGACTTAGTTTCCAGAGGTAGGGCATCAATTGGCTCAATGGTGCTTAGGAATGTCCTTTGTTGAGGCCACCCTGGGATTTAGGTAGCTGGGGACTCTGTCCTATCAGTGGAGGAAAGAATGAAAATGGACAACATCAGATAAAGAAGTTATGTACTTACCATAGCATTCCATCTGAGTTGTCCATTTTCATTCTTCCTCAACTTCCCACCCAGCGACCCCCAGTCTTAATTTTTCTGGAAGAGCGAGTGGATAGAGAGTATTTTTGGGGTCTACTCCTTGCATTGTAAAGCTCCAGATATAACTTTGTTTACCTTTTCTGCTATACATTTCTTAAGGTTCTTTACATAAGAGTAATTTTTAGTTTTCTGCTATAGTCTGCAAACAAGATCTGAGGCAATGGGGTTGGTGCATTCTGGGTAAGGGAGAAGCTTGAGAATTCAAGGTTGCCGCAAGCTTTTACAGCGACTGAGTCAGATCTGAGGGCTCGGATCTGAAACCATCAACTGAGGAAGAATGAAAATGGACAACACAAATGGAATGCTATGGTAAGTACATAACTTCATTTTTTTCTGCTGGATGTTGTTTTTGATTGCTTGATAGTTGTTGGGTACCATGTACTTGCCACCACTTTCAGCTTCATTTTATGCTTTTAGCAGATTTAACCTTTATCTTGCTCCATTTCTCTCCCACAGATACTTTTAGCTCTTCATACTTTTGAGGTGAGTGATAGTGTTAACTCACTTTTTTTCAGGGCCATATCTGTTTCTGATCTGATCATTTTTGATCCCACAGATCTATCTATAATTATGTAATCAGTTAAGAAACTAACCCATTTTCTCCATTTAGGATCGGTTACATATTCATCTATTGATTCATTGTACCCCTTGACTTCTTGTAAATATGCTGTACATGGTAAGTTCTTCTTTAGTTTGCAATATGCTTTAAATTTAGCTAACCAGAAGATGAGCACAACAAATATGACTAAAAACAAAACAAAAACAGGACCCAACCAACATAATGCGTAACTTGTTTATTAAGTGCTTAAAATAAATTAAAAGTAGGACTGAGTGCTTTCGTCTTTACAGTGGACAAGACTTCATCATAGTAGTATTTTGTCATAACAAGCGGCTAAATATACCAGACCTGTAACCAATCAAATCTCACAAAACTGCATATTTTAAATATAATTCAAATTAAATATGTAAAATAAAATTCAAACAGTGCCTTATATTATAGCTGCCTTCCTCTTAAGAGCACTAAGCAAAGAAACAGTATCAATACAAGGGGTAGTCGAGGCATTAATCAATAACATTTTAAAATATTATAATTTAAATTAAATATGCAATATAAAATTCAAACAGTGCATTATACTATAGCTGCCTTCTCTTAAGAACACTAAGCAAAGAAACAGTATTATTAATACTAGGGGTAGTCGAGGCATTAAGTCTCAAATGCCAAGTTAGTTCTTTAAATTCAAGAAGGGTTTCAAAATCCCCACAAAAGTTTGAGACAACCACCTTGTCTATCACAGAAAATAAAAACTTCTTAAAAGCCTGTTTGAATTTTATATTATATATTTAATTTAAATTATATATTTTTTTAAATGTTATTTATTCATTTTTAAACTTGTTTTTTAAACTATTTAAATAGGTTGCACATTTATTTTCTGTGTGTACTTTGTAAATTATTTTGAATCAGACACACAAACATTAGTTTTGTATTACTGTTTTTTTTAATTTACTGTTTTATTTTTTTCCTGAATGACATAATTTAAAATATGCAATTTGTGAGATTTGATTGGTTGCAGGTTTGGTATATTTAGTCACTTGTTATAACAAAATACCACTCTGATGAAGTCGTGTACATTGCAAAGAAGAAAGCGTTCATTCCTACTTTTAATTTGTTTTAAGTACTTAATAAATTAGTTATGCAGTACATTGGTTGGATCTTGTTTTTGTTTTATTTTTAGTCATGCTTATTGTACTCATCTTCTGGTTACAAGTTTTTAAATTTGGCAGTTCCCTTCCTACTCCTCCATGTACTTGTTTTAAGCTAATTTCATTATGGATCTACTAGCAGATATAACCTTGTTGATTCAGCAGATTTCTAAATATGCTACCCTTCCCCTGCAAGAGCTATGTGAGACTGGACCTGTTTTATTGGAAGAATGTCCCTTTAATCCAAGCCAGGATCTCTTTTCACAGATTCCATGAGCATATGCTGAAGTAGTTGCCAATGGTAACATGGCAGCCAACCAAGTAGGGTTGAACAATGGCCAATCGCAACCAGTATCTACATGAGAGATTGATTTGGAGGTTTGATTGCGGCCTCACAGTTTCTCGTTTCGTGCTGGTCAGGGTGACCAGACTTTGGAGTCACAACTGCAGGAATTTGAGAAGAAATTAGTTAAAATAAAGAACCTGCATCTGGAAAATTCCTATTTGTCTGAGTACATTCATGTGAACCATGTGCCAAAGGGACTCTGAGTGTGGAAATGCTCCACTGGTGTGGATCTTATTTCACCATTTTACCACGAGTTGGTCAAATTGTTCAATGTTACAGGTATCACTCTTTTAAAAATGTTGGTTAGAGAGAATGACTTTAAGAGTGACATGCTGGACAATGACATTAAAGCATTAAACGAGGTACTGAATAAAGACTTGTTATTATTGTGCATTAAACAGCAGTATAACTCTATTTTTAATAAAGTTGATAACATTATTGATAAGAACAGAGTTCAGAAGGTTCATAAGTTGGAGAGGGACAGAGCTGACTATGAGTAAAGCAGGGCATATCCAGTTTCAGGATATCGACCTGCCAATAGAATTGACTCAGTTAGAAATGACTTGGTAACTGATGAGCCTGAGGATGTTGAGGACAAGGGGGCTTGTTTAGAACAGACTACATTTCCGAGGTCACACAGCCTGGCTAATTGGAACAAAGACTCAAATCATGGTCTTAGGATTGATTCAATACTCCAACACAGACACAGTTTCTCAAACTTTCAAGCAGGGACAGATATGGGAGCAGATAAAATGTATTTCTGGCTCTGAAACAGCAACTGATACTTTATATGGTGATTCTTTTAAAGTTTTTAACTTGTCTGAAGTTGATATTTCTGTTGTGTGTATGTCTGTAGCATAGGGATCTAGCATTTTTCAGTTCCAGGTTTGCTGTTTCTGGGTCTGTTTTGTAACTTCTGAGCATCAAATTCAAGCCATCCTTGTTGGTGAAGGCCCTTCTGCACCCTTGTTTAAGAAGAGTGCTGTCTGGTCCCCATCTAATCAGGAGTGATTCGATTAGAGCTCAGAGAGAGCATCCTTATTGGTTAGTTTGAGTTAAAAGGGTTATTTCTTGTTTTATTTAAGTCCCATGTTTGCACTTGTTTGTGTTTATCACACCATTGTATACTGCCGTGTAGCTATGGTTACCGTTGGTGATTACAGACGCAAGCATTTTGCTTGTTAAATTTTCCTCCAGAGTATTTCATGGCCCTACTCTACTGCCAGGTGTCTGGTATATTTAGCCCCTTGTTATGACAGAATACCACTCTGATGAAGTCTTGCATGTTGTAAAGATGAAAGCACTCAGTCCTAGTTTTAATTTATTTTAAGCACTTAATAAATGAGTTACACAGTACTTTGGTTGGGTCCCATTTTTGTTATGCTTTAAATTTACTTTCAAGCACAACCAACTTTCATATATCTTTCCTTGAAAGGTTGAAAGTGTTATATACTTTGTATCATCTCATGTGACATGAGACAAAATGACACAAGTCCACACACAGTGCAGTGCAACTCAAAATGTTAAAACATAGCTTCCAGATTTAAGGGAGGATTCCATACAGGTTTAAAGCTGTTAGCAGTGAAAGATAAGTCATCCCTTGATAAACATCTGGTTTTCCAATGACATGAAAATGAAATAAAATATTTCAATGGGTAAGATTTCACATCCAGACATTGATGCATTTATTTTCTCGATAGCCTGCTTTATCCTTTACGCAGCTATGGGGATTATGCCACTTATTCCAACAGCCAGTGCTCATAAGTCTTTCAAGTTCAGGGCACCAGTTTGTTGCAGAGCTCACATGGTCACTTACACTTTAGATGATTACCAATCACATACTACTACTACTACTACATATGTTTGATTAAAATCTGACAGAAATCAGTTTATTCTGATGTAATGTCTCAGCACTCAGTATCTTCTGACTCTATGGTACACCTATAACTGAAATAAATAATTATTCCAGATGTACGAGAAGGCCATCTGGAGCAAGAGTTCACATAAAAAGATCATGATACCGCAACAGATTGCTGTTGACTGAGTACCCTTAAAAGGTATACAACAATTAATGTAGCTTCAAGTATTGTATTACTTACATTTTCTTGATGGCAGAAGGAGACAATATTCTTTTCTGGAGTAAAAACGAAGTAAAACGGCACAGAACAGCCCACCAAGCAGCTCCAGTAAATCCACTTTATTTTAGGTCCCAGTAGGTGAGAAAAAGTACCATAAAACCAGTCAAGCACATAAACGCCAACACTGTAATTTGTGTTTTCGTCCTAGCGACTTCATCAGATGCAGAACAAATCAGTCAAAACCTCAATACATTTATATAATTGTGATTAAGAAAAACCACCAAATGAGGGAAGAATATTACTTAAGTTTCATATTGCCACATACATTAAATATTGAAACCTTGTAAAAACAAACTCTTATATAGAACATACGCTTATGGAAAACTGAAATCCAACATGAATTATGGTTAAAACAATAAATATCCAAGTTAAAACTCCTTAAATTAAACATACATCCAAGCTAAAATAAGAAGCATTGCACCATCTAGTGGCAAAGTGAAATAAGTATGCATACAAGTAGCTTCTTCCCCAGCTTCTACAGTCTTGCAGCTCTCAATTTCAACATTGGTGCCAGGGAAATTATATCACTGAGACCAGGAGGCTTATTGGCTTCCAACAGTATTTGCCAATAAACCTCCCTATATTCTATTCGAGTCTCCCAGGGTCCACCCCTTAAATCTCTAGCTACTTCTTCCAGTACACAAAAAATTATACTTGGCTTCTGTACAAAAAGGGTATGCTTGTATAGTACACTTCCCATACTTTTAGTGTGTACATCATAGGTGTGTTCATAAATTCTCTTCCTCAATTTTCTCTCGGTCTTGCCCACATAAAATGAAGTACACTTATTACATAAGGCAATATATATCAAACCACTGGAGTCACATGTACCATAACAGATGCGACACCTGAAAGTAAAATTAAAATAGTAAAAAGGCAATATGAAAGTTAAAATGACAATTACCATTATACTAGGGTACACCCCATACAGTCATCTAGTGAAGATGCTGGCTACACACTGGAACCATGAATGATGACACCCATCAGAAATGCACACACACACAAACGCACACTGAAGAACACCATAATGAGGCACACGCACAAACTAGGAACATTGTAGAGCATGTGTTTGGGCTGCTCAAGTCATAGTTCCACTGCCTTAACATATCTGGTCTCCAACCACATGTGCAGACATATTCATAGTATCTGCCAAGCTACACAATATGATCCTGCAGAAACAGCTGTGGCAAGAGCATCACAGGAAAGGGGGACACAGCCCCCCACCATTGCTAAGGTCCACACAGGCACAAGGGAACTTGGAGGATGAACCCCCTGAGCCTGTCCCTGTAGGCAGATGTAGGCATGCCCAGTACAACCTTGGTCTTGGCAAAGAGGCAATGCATAGCACATACACTGACATCCTAGGGACTGACACCTCTCTCCGACTTGCACACACAGTATAAAGGATGCCACACACATCACACTACCTGTACCTTACCATGTATAGGCTGTATACTGTCTGCATCTGACAGAGTCAGCCCTGTAGCACTATCCTCACAACTGCCACAGGTACAAGGTAAGTCACTCTTCTTAACAACAAATAAATGGAGGAGTACATTGTGGTAGCATATCTATCGTACCGCTGCATGTATGCAAGGTAATGGGGTGGCCTACCGGGATAGCAGCTGACAACTGACAGCTATGTGGGACAACAGGAAATGTCCACCAAATACTAGCTTCCCTTGAATATGCAGTAGTCCCTAGGTGACATAACTCACTGCAGTATATTTGGGGGACTAGCAAAGTGTGGGGTCATAGGTCACATGTATGGATGTCAATGTTGAGTCCCATACACACCTCTCAGCCTCTCCCAGCAAGTCAGCTGTACAAAACCATAACGAAATGTGTGGCAAAGGCCCACAAATAGGGACAATGATGAAATATTCCTCTTACAAAATTACACAGTGACATCACAGCAGGTCTTGCCATTGCAGTAAGTTTCTGAAAAGTAAGAAGTTTGAAACTCAAATGTCTGTCATTACTTACTAACCTTCTGTCTTTAGTAATATGCCAGTATTCTCCAAGACAAGCACAATACTATGCTAAATGGAACCGAAATGTAAAGCAAACATCTGGGCAGTCTGTGCAAATGTGTACAGTTGAGAGGTATGTCCCCCCCCCAGTTCACCCGTGTTCCCATAGAAATGCACTAACATTTATGTTTGTAGGGTAATAGCAGCAGAGCACACACTCCCAGGGCTGTCCCAATCAAACTGATAACTTGTTGTATGTCCGCAATATGCAGAGGTCAATGAGTGATGTATATGTGTGGTTAATACTGTCAGGAAATAGGCAGCACTTACTCTTGACTGTTGTGGCTTAGTGGTCTACGTACAGTACTGTGGTTGACAGGGTCCATGTTTCAAGACTTTCTGTGCCAGGTATTTTGCATGTCAGCTATGCCTATGGTAGGAGTTGTACACACTGGCCAGAAGTCAATATCCATTACTGCAGGAAAGCTGGACAATTCAGGGACAGGGATCCACACATATGAACAGTACACAGCTCAGAGTAACCCACACAGTGCCTAGTAGGACAGCAGGTTCTTGAAAGTTAGTGTACTGCCAGGTTATAAATGGCTTCCACCTTACTGCGTCAGTACTGACAACAAGATAATGGGCACCATCCATACCCCTGGAATGACAGGGCGGCATAGAAGGACCATAATTATGCCTCGTATATCTATTCTGCTTGTCATAACATTGCATTTGCCTGCCAAACTATTTGCAAAACAATAAAGGTTGATGTGAAAACATCAATGGCAGACAGTGGAGAAGCAGATGTCATACCCATAAGAAAAAGCAAGCTAATACCAAATCGGTCTCCCAAATGTCTATGTTTGGCAGAGCAATATTAACACCCTATCCCCATGTGTGGACCTGTGTCTGACTGTCATATATGGGCCTGTCCAGATGTCAGTCTGTGATGGTTTGACAGGTAGGGCCAACATGTAGCCATATAATAATATTGCAACACAAATCGTCTGAGGACCACAGCAGATGTAGGGTGTGCAATGATGGACAACCTGCTAAATGGGTAGACTCAGAGATGTGAAGTCCATAACCCTGTGTGTGCTGTTACAACTTCTACCCCACTCAGACCAGAAATACAAATACATAACAGCAGCAACTGTGGCCAAAGCCTGTGACTGGACTACAGAAGGACAAAGAGACACATATAAGGGGAAAGGAACCACTGGCCAGATAAATGGAGAATGTGAACACAAGAACAAATTGTGCAGTAACATAGTTTCCCTGCAGTATATGGAGTCAGTAAGCATCATCCACAACTACATGAACACACACCCACATATGTGGAGGTTCTCAACAAAAACATACCCAAACAAAGGACACCTCAGAGGCAAAAACACATGAGAACTCCACAAACCTCCACACCACACACCATGCATAGTCCACACACCAGTGTCTTGCAACCACTAAGGCCTTACCATAAACCCAACATATTACTCATAGGAGACTTCATTGTGAGACACACAGATGTGCTTCTCACCAGGCTGGATAAGGAGAAAGTCACAGTTACTTGTTTGTCAGGTGCCAGAATCTGCCATATCACACATGCACTCAAGTATCTCCACAACAGGTACTGTTATGACTCTGTCCTAGTCCATGTTGGTGTGAACAATGTCAGATGTACCTCCCTGGACTATAGGAAGACAGACATGATTGAGCTTACTGAATATGTGTCCCATGCAGGTATGTCCCTAGGCTTAAGCAACATTCTACCGTTACCTAGAATGATGCCTCAATACAAACAGAAAATGATTGACATTAACAATTGGCTTACTTTCTGGTGTCATCCAAGGGGGATCCAGTGCCTGACAGCCTGGGAACATATGATCAGCAGACCACACTGCTTTGCTAAAGATGGCCTGCATCTGTCTCACTTGGTCTTCAGGCTTCTGGCAAAGGTCCTTGCCTCCCCCATAGTGCCTTTTTTAGGGAAAGTCATGAGGTCGATACTACCAACATAAAACTCTCAACAAAATGCAAATTAAAGGTCATGCCGCTAAACGCTATGAGTCTAAACATGAAACTCCACTCATTGCAAGCATTCTTAACCCTGGAAGATGCTGACGTGTGCAGTCACAGAAACCTGGGTCAAAGCTGCAGAGAGCAACCTATCCTTACCTGGTCACTCATCCTATCACACAGCCAGACCCCAAAGTGGGGCCAGCACAGCCAAAGGAGGTGGAGTATAAATATATATTAAACAGACACACACCTCCAGGCTGGTCAAACATTCTGATGCACATGAGACACTCCAAGTGCAGTTAACCATTGACAAGACCCATATTCAAATTATACATATATTTGACTCAGGATGCCCACTCCACCTATCTGGACCTCTATAAATGTATCAAGATTCAACCATTTACCCTGATCCTGGCTGACTTGAATTACCCAAACAGAGATTGGAAAAACTATTCATGCCAGAACAGAAATGCACAGAGATTCTCCCATTTTATCAATGCAAATGCCTTGGGACAGCTACTTGATACTTCCAAAAGATGTGATAATTATCTTGGACTTGGTAATAACCAACATGATTAACCACTGCAGCACCCCTACGGTATCATCCTCCCTTGCAAGATCAGACAAAAAAGCGGTCATTTTCGATATTACCACCTCCCCTGACCCCCTATAGCTATGGTAAAAAGAAAAATCTTCCAAAGCTGATTACAACCACCTGAGGGATGGTATAAACAGCTGCACAGCCCCCTACCCACTGTAGGAACAGGCACCAATGTCCAGATGTACACCAACGTACTATATAAGCATATATATATAGATGCATGGAATCAAGAATACCTAACAGGACATCATCCTCCGCAAGGAAGAGTAAACCTGTCTGGTGGACATCTGCAATAAATAAACTATATAACAAAAGGAAAAAATTGCTGTGCATGACCAAGAAGGAGCAGGTGCCCAATTAGAAGCAATCACTCCTTAGCCTGAACAAGCAAATAAGTGCACCAGTAAAATCCTCTAAAGGCAACTTTGAGGTCAAATTGCCCACATCTACTAGAGACAATCATAAGGCCTTCTTCACATATGTCCGCAGTCTCAAAGGAAGCTCCCAGATCTGTTCAGAACTGGTGATCAAGGACACCACATACACAAATGCTGTAGATATAGCCAATCTACTGGCTGACAGATTCAGCAAAAACTTCACCCCTCTGTTCCCCCATCAGCAAATCAGGAGATCTCCAGTACCTACCCCCCACCCCTTATCTCTAGGGAAGAGGTCATCACTGCCCTCTCAGAGGCAAAAAAGCCAGCCTCCATGGCACCTGACAACATCCCAGGCTGCATCCTACATGAACTCAGGCATGAACTTGCAGCACCATTAGCCACCCTAGTCAACCAAAGCCTGAGTACCAGCTTTGTCCCAGCCGAATGGAGGACAGCCACTGCCAACCCTTTAAACAAAGGTGGAATGTCCACCAATCCAGGAAATTATAGACAAAGCAGACTAACTAGCCTGATCTGCAAGCCCATGCAACAGATTATCATGAACCTCAATAACAGGGACATTGGAAAACTCGAAATACTTGACCACAGTTTGGCCTTGTCAAGGGGAGGTATGTCTGTTAAATTTGGTACACTTCTTTGAGACAGCCACCAAAGCCATGGACGAGGGAAAGACAGTGCACACTGCCCACCTTGACTTGGCCAAAGCCTTTGAGACTATTCCCCACTTGGCTAGATAAACTAGTAGATAAACTCTGTCAACTAGGCATCAATCCATATGTTACCAGAGGGGTAGCAAACTGGCTCACTGATAGAACCCACCTAATCATAATAGGGGTAGCCAACTCAAGCAGTAGACCCGTAACAAGCTGTGTACCCCAAGGATCAGTCTTGAGGCCTCAGTTATATGGGATATACTTCTCTGAGGTGCAGGCCAAAACCAGTGGCCTATGGCTGACCAAGCTTGCAGATGACTGCAAGCTGGGCACAGTCATCAATTCCTCAAGTGATGTGGACATCCTCCAAGAGGGTCTCACACAAACAAATGACTGGTGCCAGAAACATGGCCTCAAGCTGAATGCCAGAAAATGCATCATTATTCCCTTTGGGGAGAGTGATGTCCTCACATATTATCACATTAACAACAATGTCTTATGTACACAATCAGTAGTGAGGGATTTGGCCACCCAGGTTGATAGCAACCTGACTTTGACCACCATGTTGCTACCATTGTACGGAAAGCATTCTACATGGCCCACCTCATAAGTAAGGGCATCTCATTCAGGGGCAAAGATGTCATAAGATCCATGTACTCTACCTTTATAAGGGCAATTATTGAGTACAATGCCCTCTTTGGCATGTACCTCACAAAGCACACATGCAGCAGCTGGCGAGACCACAGAGGTTCCTCACCTGGAGAATCAAGGGCCTCAAACACCTAGCCTACATAGACAGGCTAAAAGCACTGTCCCTCTACTCAGTTTCATACAGACTCCTCAGAGTTGACCTCTGTCTGGCATACAAAGCAGTCTAGACCCTACCTTGATGGGACTGCTGTATATCTGGAAGTCAAGCTCCACTCGAGCAACCTGTAAGCACAGCATCAACCTTGTCTGTGATATCAATAGGACATGTTGGCATGACAGATATGTGTCCCACAGACTCCCCCATCTGTGGAATATACTCCCTGTCCACGTCAAGCAGAGTACCTCAATAGCCCTTTTCTAGTGCACCCTGGATAACTAGATGGAAAACAGAAAATACACTCCTGGGATTCCACCTGTGTCCCTGCTGGACAGGGGCTCTGGGTGCTGATATGCCTAAACATGGGCTACATTCTTGTCTGCTAGAGTTATAAGGGCTTCAGGGCCAATAGCTTAGTTACATCCTATGAACCTATAAACTTAGCAGTTTACCACATTACTCTATACTGCTCTGCCACTGACATACCAGGAAATCACTTTGCTATGTAGAATATACCACACATATTATGGAAACCTCTGCTCGGTCCAGTGCACTCTGTACCCACACCAGGATATGATGTTTAAGTTAATAAGGATACCACACAACCAGGAGATCCCCAGTCAGTATATCACTGAAGTGCTGGACTGTTTAAACAACTTCATCAGCCAATTGGCTGTAGCCATACCTTTCAACTGCTCAGATTTTCACAGAATGTCCAGATTTGTGGCTCATATTTTTGGTCTGTTCTTCATATAATTTGTATTTTTCAGGACATCACTGGGATGATGTGAGGATTTATGTCAATAAATAATGGCATACATTTCAGTTTCAGACCTCATATCCTTCAGAAAATGTATGCTAAAACAAACACTGTTACTCTAGCAACTTTCTAAGTTTATAAGAGCAATATTTAAAATATGTCCCTATGTTTGACCCATTGTCTCCCATTTTGACAGGCTTTGTCCAGATTTCTTGCACTAAGAGGATGAGAGATATGGCTGTAGCACACAAAATCCTGGACCAGAGTACAGCTATCTCCCACTCCTACTATAGAAGGTCATACTGGGCATGCTCCTACACTCAGAGAATTACAGCCCCTGTTTAAACCCTCATCAGACAATACAACTGTATTGTGCATATATGTCTTTGCATAGAGACAGCTATGTACAGCTTAACTGTCTCTCTCCACCCCCATCACACAGGATTACCCTTAGCTATCTGTAGGTGGCCCATATGTGATATATCTGGGAAACATATACAATATATCAATCATACACAGGCAGAGACAGGGGGAGAGAGAGAGAGAGACACACAGACAGAAAAAGAGAGCATGACATAGTGAGAGAGACACCCTGAAAGGCATAGAGTAATGTCCTGCTGCAGACAATTGCACATCAGTTGTAACCTGTGGGATGTGTCAGTATGAAGGTGAACTCCATTGTGTAATAGTAGTGAGGTAGGGGATGTAATCTGATATCACCCATCTTTGTGTGTGTGTGTGTGTGTGTGTGTGTGTGTGTGTGTGTGTGTGTGTGTGTGTGTGTGTGTGTAGGTTAAAGTAATTTGAGGTTTTCCCCACCCAGTACACTTCCTATTGCCCTACTTTACAAGGCCTGCTTATGTCACTCACCTTAGAAGTACCTTTGGACACTCTTCAGCCCTATAAGCTCCGTGGTGTGTGCGATAATTATATAGCACTATAGGTTAAATAACTAGATAGGTAGGGATTCTAATCTCAGCACTGGGAAGTGTTTGTAGCTTAAAGTATTTTGAGGTCTTTCCCACCCAATGCACTTCACATTGCCCTATTTTACAAGGCCTGCTGATGTCATTCACCTTAAAAGTACTTTTGGACACTCTTCAACCCTATAAGCTCCATGGTACATGCGATAACAATGTAGTACTATAGTGAAAATAAATAGATAGGTAGGAGTTCTAATCTCAGCACTGGCAGGTGTGTGTGTTTGTAGGTTAAAGTATTTTGAGGTCTTTCCCACCCTGTACATTTCCCATTGCCCTACTTTACAAGGCCTGCTGATGTCATTCACCTTAGAAGTACCTTTGAACACTTGTCAGTCCTATAATCTCAGTGGCATATGCGATAACTATGTAGTACTATAGTATAAATAACTAGATAGGTAAGGGTTCTAATCTCAGTACTGGCAACTGTGTGTGTGTGTGTGTGTGTGTGTGTGTGTGTGTGTGTGTGTGTGTGTGTGTGTGTGTGTGTGTGTGTGTGTGTGTGTGTGTGCGCATGTGTGAAAAACATATACCCTGTGTGTGTGTTGGTTATACTATTATGAGGTCATTTCCACCCAGTACACTTCACATTTACTACTTTACCAGGCCTGCTGATGTCATTCACCTTAGAAGTACCTTTGGGTACTCTTCAGCTCTATAAGCTCTATGGTGTGTGTGATAACTACATACCACTATAATACAGATAGGTAGGGGATCTAATATCAGTACTGGCAACTGTGTGAGTGTGTGTTTGAGAAACATATCCTCATGTGTGTGTTTGCTATACTGTTTTAAGGCCTGTTCCACCCTGGTGCCCCCCCCCATTGCAATACTTTACAGGGCCTGTTCATGTCATCAACCTTATATCCACTGTTGGACACTTTCTAAGCATATAAGCTCTGTGGCACATGCGATAAGTGGGCATTACTGTAGTGCATACAAGTAGGTAGGTAGGGGTTTGAATCTCAATGCAACCAACTATACTACTGTATATGTGTGTGTTTGTGTGTGAAGCATATCCCCTGTGTGCGTTGGTTATACCATTTTAAGGTGTGTTGACCCCTACCCCATGGCATTACTTTAAAGAGCCTGTTGATGTCATCCTCCTTACATGCACCATGTTAAACTTTACAGGTCATACCAGTCATCTGTACAGATGTATGCAGAATATCCAGATGTTTGCAACATATATGTGGTCTGTGTCTACTAACAATGGGGTTTTATGAGAAACCATTAGCAAAGATGTGACAATTGCCATAGTTACAGACATGTCAGCTTCAGACGTCATACATGTCTGAAACGTCATGCTGATGCAAGTCTGTTACCCTATCACTTGTCCAGGTTTGTAAGAGCAATATGTGAGAACAATCACTATTATGGGTGGTTTATCCTACCATCCATAAGGGCATTCCCAAGATTAATTGGTGTAAGTGTTAGATCAAGGTTTTTCATTTTACAGACATTAGACAGGCTAAAAGAATAAAATAAGCTAGATATGGTGTTTCATTTATGCATACATTTTAGAAAGCAGAAACAAAGAATATTTCACTGACCTTGCTGGCTAGGAAATGGTGTTTTATTTATGCATACATTTTAGAAAGCAAAAACAAAGAATCTTCCACTGAATGTTGACCTTGCTGAAATAACAGTTTGTCAAGGGAAGATTGCAGAGAGTACTTGTTATGTTCTTTTCTCAAGGAAAGAATCAAGAGATAAGTTAACCTAAAAACAAGACGTAGTCTAAGGATCAAGGATTAGGGGGTGAATATAGTCAATAGAGGAAAATTACTGAGAAGGAGAATATAATATGCTGTGTTCAGGATAGCAGGCAGTTAAGGTTAGTAAGTTCATTTGACCTGTTACTTCAGAGAAGATGTCTAGAGCATGAGTACAGAAAACAGGTCATCTAGAGACTATGTCAGTTTATGTTGTTCAAGACAATCAGAATGATGTACAGCAACTTTAACTGTTTATCAGAACTGTTAATGGAGGCAGTATTTCAGATATTGTGAACATCTAATAAAACCTTATTAAATGAACTACAGTGTTTGGAGAATTCGTGCTGAACAGTGCACAAGACTTGGTTCATAAGGGAAAGACTGACACCTACTGAAGCACGAGCTTGGGTAATTAAGACTTTAGTTTCTCAGTCTCATGGCATACAGTGTTTCCAGTTAACTACAGTAAAGTACCTTCATATCTAATCTTACAATAAGAGGTTGTGTGTAATATCCATGACATATCATGTCCATGGCACATGCAATATGTATGAAACACTATAGTACAAACGAGTAGACAGGTAGGGGTTCTAATCTGCCAACTGCCAACTGTGTGAGTGTATGTGTTTCTGTATACATATCCCCTGTGGCTGTCTTGCCTGTGTGTATGCGATGGTTATACCATTTTGTGTGTCTGTTCCACCCTGTTAACTCACCCATTGCCAACCTAGTCATGGCCCTTACAGATGTCTTCCACCTTACAAGCACAGTTAAACATTTTCTAACACAAAGGCACAGTGGTGCATGCAATAGTCATGTCAATCTGTATTGTACATAACTAGATAGGTAGGTTATCTAATCAGAAAGGTGTCAACTCTGTGTGCATGTGTGTTTTAATGCACATCCCCATGCAGCAGTGTGTGTGTGTGTGTGTGTGTGTGTGTGTGTGTGTGTGTGTGTGTGTGTGTGTGTGTGTGTGTGTGTGTGTGTGTGTGTGTGTGTGTGTGTGTGTGTTTCAGATGGGTCTACCGTATTAAGGGCCTGTGAACCCCCCACTGATAATACTAACAGTGCCTGCAATTGTCACCCACTTAAACAGTATTGGCAGACACTACAACACTATAGTAGCTCTGAAGTGCTTGTGTTATGTATATAGCAGTATCATTTGTACAACTAGGCAGGTAGAGGTTCTACTATCAGCAAGGACAGGCCATGACTGTGTGTGTGTGTGTGTGTGTGTGTGTGTATATATCCTCTTGCAGCTGTCTAACTGTGTTATGGACACCAGCATACCTCTGAACCCCTCACAGAAAGACCTCTGGTTAAAGACAGATGGAAAAGTGGGGCAAAGACCTAACATTGAGCACAACCATCACATATCGCTGTGACATGCACAAAAAGTAGATACCAAAACATGTTGTGGATGTGAATGCACTTTCCAAAGGGTATATGTTGTTACATGACAATATCCGTCGTTAATCTGTATTGTTAGATTTCCCAGCAATTAGCCTGAAAACCACAATGTTATGAGAGATGGAAAGAAAATATGTGTTAAACATCAGGACAATCTGCAGGCATATGCAGAGGTCCCAGGTATGGCCACCATCTGTACCACCCTGCAGGTTGCAGTCCATGTTTGGCAAGGTGTGACCTGTGACAACAACTGAAATAATAAACAGGTCCTGAGAGTGTAGGACAACAAACATTTCATAATGTTGTCTTTGTCTACTAATTGCATACAGCAGTTATTGTACATCAGAAGCACCATGATGTTATGACAAATAGTATAAGCTAAGGTAATGTCACACTAATAAGGTGTCATAGTAGCAAACCAAAGAAAGTCCTGTGTGTTGCACTTGCCTTGGGTATGGTATGTCCTGCCAGCTGTCACATTACTACAAGACGTGTTCCACAGTCCACATTTGATAAGGTGGCAACCACAATATGTGTCACCTATGTGTGTGAAATATGTAGAGATGTGAAAGCCCTGTGACTATCTGCTGCCCCCAATAACCCACATGTATATAGGGATGAATGCTAACTGCCACCACCCACATATGTAGGTACAGCCTAAAGCTGTGTCAACTGTATGTATTGTGCACTCTGTCATTGAGCCACAAACTGCTGTTAACACAATGCAATGGGCCATACAGTGGGTATGGAATGGTGTCAAGGTCATGACCTCAAGCTGAATGCAGACAACAGTATCAGCATGCCATACAGTAAGGACATATCCCCAGTATTTCCCACATCAGCACCAACCCCATAAACACACAGACTGCAATGACACACCTGGGTACACAGGATGGCAACAATGTTGCATGCAGGCAACAAGTAGTGGCAGTGGTGAGGAAGTGCTTTATATGATCCTAGGAGGTTACTAGGCTAATGGCCCTGGGTTCCTTACAAGCCTAGCCAAGAGTTTATCTTCCAAAAGAAACCTCAGTCAGCACCTGTCACCCCTGTCAATGAGGGACACAGGTGGAACCCCTGGGACAAATATGTGGTTTCCCATTCACTCACTGAGGTTGCACTTGAAAAGGGTCAGCAAGGTGCTCTGTTTGATGTGTATGGGAAGGCTATTCCAGAGACAGAGCAGCCTCTGGGAGACAAATCTGTCCCTCCAGCAGGTTTTGTTAATGTCACATATTAGGTTCAGACCTTTAGAGTGGGTAGTGGGTGAGGAGTTAGACTTACAGATATGGAGCATCTCTAGTAGGGCAGGGTCTGAGATTGTCTTGTAGGTGACACACAGATCACCCCTGAGCAATCTGTATGATACCGAATACAGTGATAGTGATTTGAGCCTGTCCACATAGGACAGGTTTTGGAGGCCATGGATTCTCTTTGTGAAGTATTTTAGTGATCTTTCCAGTTGGTGCAGATGTTTGGAGAGGTACATCTCAAACGGGGCATTATACTCAATTACTGGTCTAATGAGGGAGGAGTACAGAGAGGGAATAACCTCTTTTTTTCTGGATGCAATCTCTTTACTTGTGAGATGAACCAAATAAAAGGCTTTTCTGACCACTGCTGCTACAGGATGGCCAAATGTGAGGTTGTTATTAACCTGAATGCCTAAGTATCTCACCACAGGTTGTGTGCTTAGGGGGTTGCTGCTGATGTGGTAATCAGTAGGGGTCATGTTTTTGCTGAATGGTATGATGATACATTTTTTGGCATTGAGCTTGAGGCCATGACTTTGGCACCAGTCATTAGTTACTGTGAGACCCTCTTGCAGTATAACATAATTTGGGGAGTCAAGTGACAGCACCCAACTTACAGTCATTGGCAACCTTGGCCAGCCACAGGCCTTTCATCTTTGCCTGTACCTCCAAGAAATAGATGCCAAACAATAGGGGTCCCAGGACAGATCCCTGGGGAACTTCATTAGTGACAGGTCTGCTATCAGAAATGCAGGTGCCTATTTTGACTTTGAGGGTCCTGTCAGTGAGTCAGTTGGCCACCACCTGATGAAAGAGGGATTTATGCCAAGTTGTGTTAGCTTTTTGATGATGGTTGAGTGGCAGATTGTGTCAAAGGCCTTGGCCAAGTCAAGGTAAGCTGTATGTACTGACTTTTCCTCATCCAGGGCCTTAGTGACAGTCTCAAAGAAGTCAACCAGGTTCAACAGGTAAGATCTGCCCTTGATGAATCCAAACTGGGTGGGGTCAAGTGCTTGGAGATTACCTATATCCTTGTTTATGAGATCCATAATAATATGCTTCATGGCTTTACAGATCAGACTTGTCAAGCTAATGGGGCAATAGTTTTCAGGGTCAGTAGTGGCACCACCTTTGTGCAAGGGGATGGCAATGGCAGTTCTCCACTCTGCTGGAATGAAGCCAGTACTTAGACTGTGGCTGAATAGGCTGCTCAATGGTGAAGCCAGTTCTTGCTGGAGATGGTGCAGAATGCATCCTGGGATACTATCAGGTTCCATGGAAGTTGTGTTTTTTGCCTTGGATAGGGCCTGTAACACAGTCTATGGAGATGAGAGGTATGGGACAAGTATCAGGGATGTTAAAAGGGCCTTTGGAGGGGACAGGGGGGGTGAAGTTCGCACTGAACCTATCTGCTAGTAGGTTGGCTAAGTCAACAGGATCAGTGTATGTGATACTGTTAAGGACTAATTTGAAACAAACCTGGGCTGTGCCACGGAGGTTCCTGATGTAACTGAAGAAGACTCTGCGGTTCACCACATAGGTAAAGGGACCTTATCCAGACAGAAGGTGGACATTACCTCTGAGTATTCCTCAGTCAATTCAACAATACATTAGCAGCATGGCCGGTCTGCTATGCACCTATGCAGACATCTGCAGAAACTGTAAAAGCTATGTTTACACCCACAAAGGTCAGCCATCACCATCAACACTTGTTCCACATAGACAGGTTGTAATCAGTACTAGCCCAGTGGTTGCCAGTCAGGTTGTCCACAGGTGTCTGCGGCATGCCAAGATGGCAAAGCTGTGCTCAGCCTTTCAACTGCTGCCCCATGTATGAGATTATAACTCTGTGTGCATTACCAGTACAAGAGCCCTGACTTGCATATGAGATACCAGAAACACATGCTGGAGGGTCAGGCTTGGCTACCAGAGGCTACCCTGTGTCAGGACTACACTCCCCAAACATGTCAAAAACAGTACCATGCATACCCTCATTAGCTGCATCAAGGTTGAGTAGATGGGGAAAAAATACATTTGTCCCTGGGGTTCAAACTGTGTCCAGAAATGGCAGGGGCAACAGGTGCTGACTGATGATTCTGTTGGGGATAAAGTAATGGCTAGGCTTGTGAGGGACTCTGGGCCTGTACTCTAGTAACCTCCTCTCTATCTATGAACATAATAAGATATGTGAGACAACAGTCAGAGAGCAGTATTAACAGCAATAATGCATCATGGCAGAGAGGTACATACACTTCGATGTGTACCCATGACAATTGCCAGCAGACAGCACCTTACACAGCATAACATTACTACACTACACACTGGCATTACCTGTATTACATTCAGCCTGTGCATCAGACACATATTAGCATATCCCTGCATTGATGGTATGGGTAACAGGGATGTAGCACAGGTATCATCACATGCACAGGGTGTGGTGTGGGGTTGCCAAAGGCCTAGGCTGGGCCATACAGTTGACATCATGTGTGTGTGTCTGGAGGGGTGGTGTTCAACTGGGCCATGGAGAGGAGCTGTGTGTGTCTGATGGTGACCTGCATGTGATAGTAATGTGTGTGTGTGTGTGTGTGTGTGTGTGTGTGTGTGTGTGTGTGTGTATACACAGTCAAGCCATGTGCTAGCACTCATATGGGTATATTGGACAGCCATGGACCGTACATGGCAGGATGTACAGTTCACGGTCTCTGGCCATGGACATGAGAACTGGTTCTGCTAGGAGTGTCACTGGCACCACCAAGCCCAAGGCCAGATCCAGTACTACTCACTGACACTGCCTGCTGAATGCTGGATCTGTATCCCCATGGCTGCTACATTGTGGTGTGGACAGCACCCTCCCTTCAGTAATGCTGGTAGTACTGCCACTATGGGAGTATGAATGTGCACAGACACGTGGGCTCTCAGCTGATGTTGTTGCTGACCTACGTCCATGTGTCCAATGCCCTACTCCCACCACATGCTCAAGCACAGGCATTGCACGGTTGAGCACTGACAATGTCTCACCCCACCGTCTATCCAGAAAATCAGCAAAATGACATACAGCATCACCAATGCCATGGAGGTCATCACGCATGGCAGGAAGTGTTGCATCCATGACCCGGAGCATCCGTCTGGTGTACCATTCACAATGTGCCTGTGCCTCCATGATGGACCGAAACATGCATCAGATGATACCACCTGCTGTGACACCTCTGACAGGGGTTGAATGGGCAGCAGTCCTCCTTCAAGCACCCCTGTCAATCTGCCTGCGTAGAACCTCACTAGCTCTCTGGCTATGGCTACTGCTGACAGTCACAAATGCCATAGTTGCCACACTAGCCTGTTCTATGCCATCACCCTCAGACTGTCCAATATCTGTGACTGCTGAGGACTGGGTATGTGTGGGTATACTGACTGCGTGCGGGGACATTGTGGCTAGAAGTGGGATGTCAACCAATGGTACAGATTCAGCCCCCAACAACCCCACCTGTGCCTCACTATGACCACCATCATTATCAAAGTCCAATGAGATACTGACATCAGGTTGTGAGGGGGAGAGACCCCAACCCCCATGTTCAGCTGTGAGGAGAAGAAAAAAAATGTAAATTGCTACCTGCACTGTAATGTTTGCTGGTACACACACACACACACACACACACACACACACACACACACACACACTCTCACACACACACACACACTGGTGAGGTGGCACAAAGACATTATAAAGACCACACTTTCTGAATGATGACATGCACAACACACAATTAGACCACAACAGACACAGTGTGCACAAGCCCTCAACAACATGCAGTGCAGCTACGTCCAGTTAATGTTGCTACTACTATACACCTGTGAGATACGTGAGGAGTGGGAGTATGTGATGCACCTTCACCTAACACACAGTGCACCTGTGTACACAATACTATTGTGCCCCTGTATAGCACAGTGGCTACACCTATACAAACGTAAGTGCCAATATATTACAGCTCCTATGAATAGGCTCCTGTGATGACCAATGTGATAAACCGCAGTTAACCCCACCACACGTGAACATGCACATATTGCAATATGGCTAAGTGTAACAGTTGTGTGCATGGGAAAATGCATGCCCTTAACATGCCTAGGCTATTGGTGAGCCACAACAAGACAGTTCCACACTCACCGGCTATAGGTAGCTTTTGCCCAGCCACACCAGAGGGACCTATGTAGTTGTGGGGGAGAGGTACTGTCAGCACACACATGTGGCATTGGTACAGGATAATATGTGCATTTCTGAACATGTACACTGCAAGCTGTGATATTACCCAAACCGCTGACATTCACAATAGTTGTGCACTTGTGTGCATTACAAAACCCCACACACAAATGCAGTTTGACCTGACATATGCATCCAGGTATGCAAAGGCTGCCACTATGAATGTGATGTCCACTAGGGGCTTACCTGGATGCTCCTCAGCTGTTGACTCTGTGCCACCCACCTCCATGACATATGTAGGGATGGTTTCCTAGTATGCGGTGGCTGCACCAAGGTTTGCAAGGAACTCCTCTGTGACTGTGAGTGGTGCTTGCATAGCAGGCCCTCCACCTGTGCCAGCATGGTCCCTGACCACAGCTGCAGCTCTTTGCTGTGCATTGGTTAGGTCTGTGGCATGGTGTCAGACTTGTTCTTAGGTCCTGTAGCAGTGGCCCACATTGTTGACAGTTACTACTAGTTCCACCCACAGGCAGTGCATTCCTGCAGGGTTTGCTGGCTCCTTCCCAACAGTACCCTGTGATGGAGTCTGAGGGCATCAATGATTGCCACAGTCTCAGCCTCTGAGAAGGCTGGATTCCGTCTGTGGTACATCCCACCTGAAAGACATGAACAGGGGAGTACATCAATGGATCACATACATTGGCCACCATTATGAACAGACCCTGCACATCAACTTTTGCTAGCACTATCCACTACTAACACCCACATCATACCCCTGCCATCTATCAGCACAGTATGTGCGTGCGTATTGTCAACATAATGGTATTACAGCATGTGTTGACCTCCAGATCCTGATGTTTCATGTTCCCCCAATGACGACCATTAATGTGCATAATCCTCCATTCATCGTTCACATCAGACAGCACATGTAGCAGCTGGGGACATCACAGAGTTTCCTCACCAGGGAATACTAGGCCATCAAACATCTACTGTACACCTATAGGCTATAAGGCCAACCCTCTAACTGGTGTCACACATACTCCTCAGAAGTCACCTCACTGCGGCATGCAAGGCAATCATGGACTCCACATTGCTGGGACTGCTGCACAAGTGCAAGCCATGCTCCACTGTGTTACACACACACACACACACACACACACACACACACACACACACACACACACACACACACACACACCCTCAACCTGGACTGGCCTTGAAGGCAGATCACATGTGTGTCGCATACAAGAACCCTGTGGTGGAATGGGCACCCTGTCCACATCAGGCAGGGTACCTACCCAAATCTTTGCAGGCGTAACCTGGTCAACTGGATGGTTAACAGTACATGCACCCTTAGGATACCACCTGTGTCCCTGTTGGACAGGGACATCAGCTGCTGCCTTGCATTCACATGGGCTAACATGTGGCCTAGGCATATGTTTGCTAAGGGCCCATAGCCTAGTAACCTGAGATGGTGCCAGAACTAACAGAAATGGCCTGACTGCTGTGACAGACAGTGTTGTTATGTGTCCACATACCACTGCTATCAACTGCTGGGTGTCCCCTATGGGCAACGTTACAGTACCATGTTATCCATCCTACATCCGACAAATAGGTGAGTGCTACTACAGTGCATGTGGACATTCCAGGAACATCTGAGGTACCCAATAATATACAGCAGTGCATATGTGGTGTAGGGTGACCTCCTCATAGGTGTCTGACATCTGCAGTACCCAGATGTTTGCAGAATGGGTACATGTGTCTGATAGATGTAAACCCCCCTGCCAGACAAATGTGTATTTCCACACACCAGTTGGATAATATGTGATGGTTGTCCACAGAGTTTGGGGAATGTGTCTGTGACATGCCAGTCCCTGGGGACACACTAATGGTACGTGGATATCTGTTAATGCATCCATTCCCTTACACTGTATGCTCAGTATGTATGCACTGCTGCTGATCCAGAGATAGGATGTCCCCACTACTACTACCTATAACCTGCTGTTCTGCTGCAGTGAACTACCAGGTATGTTAGCCATATTTGTCAGGCAATCAGATACAGGTGTGGAGTACACAGTGACCTAACCAGAGTATGTCAGGAATGGTCAGGGAGACCTGGACAATTTGTCCAATAATCCTGTATGACATTGGCAGACTGGGAGGGGCTGAATGATAGTACATGATGTGATTTGCCAGCTGTATCCACCAGTATGTACTCTCAGTGTGACACTGCTGCACTGGCCAAGTAATCAAGGAGCCTCAACCCTCACCACTAGCACCAGTGAGGGACGTATACAATGGCAGGATGACAAATAGTAAAGTACATTTACCCTTCAGAGCACACAGAGATCACGGTCAGTCTGGGCCTGGTTTCTCCCTGTCTCTCCAGATCCCCAATAAAACTTCCCACTGGCACAACTATATGGTTAACATCTCAGCAGAGCGGTCAAGCCAAAACCTCCATCACCCTCTCGGTCCAACCAGGGCTTCATGTCCCTGCTCAAGTAGCTGGCACACACACAGTTTGGATTTGATTTATAAATCAAGCACACACACACACTCCTGGGAAAGGCTGGCACAGCTTTACAAGCTATGGCTCCTGCTGCCCAGACTAAAAGGTAGTTATAACTGCCACAATCAAGCTCTTTATCAGGTACTGTAAGGCCCTTACCAAAGAGTGATGACTCCTACTGTGTGTTGTGCCTATTATCCAAATGGTTAGTGTGACCAAGAGCAAGGCTATTGCAGTGGGCTATACAGTGTCATCAAATACATAGGCAAGTACTCTAACAGCTTACTTACCTCTAAAGAGACCAGCCACAATTTCAAGGTTTAACTATATTTACAAATGACTAATAAAGGAGCAAAACAATACTCAATCAATAAAGTAACTACAGAGTTCAGAATCACAGGAAATAACTTTAGGCAACATTGCATGACAGTCTCAAATAAATACAGAAACCATTGAAAGTAATATTTACTATATTCTCATTTATGTACACTAAATCACTTTTTCCTATTTCCTTACTATTAACAAGGCAAATGCAGATGGGTGGATGTTGTCAGATACAAAGACACATACGAACTGCAAAGGTCTTTCTCCGAGACAGGTCTGGAGTTAATAATCAACATTACTGCTGGGTTAGCTCAGATTACATCAGCCTTTGTCAGCTGTCTTCAGTTCCCAAGCTAAAAGCAAGTAACATACATTTACGCATCTCTGCGTCAAAAGTACACATCTTTCATATGTTTGTGTAGAAGTGGAATTCATAACACAGTTAAACACTCTCACGTTTTCAAAATAGTAATTATTTATGTTTCAAGACAATACAAGAACATCTAGCTGTAGACATTTATGTCTGCTTGCTGCACTGAAACTGAGATAACACATTCGTAAAACAACTTCAGCTTATTTTCTTGAAGTTTTGCAAGTTAGCTCTGTATGTTCAAGACTTCCACCTTCTACTATTTATACATACATTTGCACAGGTAAAACTTTATATACATTTCTGTTCTTCTCAAGTACAGTACACTGTGGTTGCATTCTTGAAGCTCGGTCATACATTTCAACCTCTTAGAGCAAGACGTGGACAAAGACACAAATAAAGGTGTGACAAAGGGTCAGAAAGTGACACATTTTAAATACTGTTCTTTCAAACTTAGAGATTTGATAGAATAACAGGTTTTGCATTCACATGACTTTCCTGAAGGATATGACATTTGACTTTCAAATGTGTGCTATTATTTTATGACTTCAGTCTTTAATGATTTGCCAGTGATTTGCCAGGGAAAAAAGAAATGTATGAGAAACTGACTAGAGATATGAGGCAAACGTGCACATTCTGCAAAAATCTGGAAAGTTGAGAGGTATGAGCTCAGTACATAACATAAAGTTCAACACACACTTCTGTACCAGTAGTTTAATATCCACATGCCATATATTCTCTTAGATTTGTAAGACAAGCATGTGAGCCACACTAATTTTCACCAATGATATATGATTATTTAGAAAATACCGGTTAGCTGGGCTGCCAGTGTCATTACTGTTTAAAATTCCTATTTCCCATGGCTGCATCCCCCCATCTGCATTCAATTACATGCTTAATTGCATGACATACCTGGTATAGTGGTGTACTCCTTTGTTAGAAGAAATCCACTTCTAGTGTTATAAAGAATCGCAGTCAGTCTTCATGAAGAAAGTGTCAGGCCTGTTTACCATAGGCAGCAGCTTGTCTTTTGTAGGTAATGCTCATGAACAGGTGATGGCCTATGCGCCAATCTGTTGCTCCCATTTGATAATTGCATCTCGAACAGCTGGGTTGCCTTTCCATTAGCCAATGGCATGGCAACACAGTGCTATAATTAAGGCCTTTATGTGGGCCTTGGCCCTCTTCCTGGCCTGTGGGGATGATATTATCGAGGTATGGGAGTTACAGATTCACAGAGGTTAGGTGGAAATGCTGTCTACTATTTGGATGGATGTGTTATATCCACAGTTTTGCATGCTATGTCTGGCCATTGTTAACAGACTTTCATATTCTGTAGCAGCGTACTGTGCAAATGTGTGTTGGGGTGAATGAGGATACAGGCAGAAGTGAGTGCCATACTTCCTTTTCTATCTATCTGTGCATGTTGCTACAGTTGATGTTGGTCTATCAGCTGGGTATGTTTGCAGGTTGAGACTGTGACACATGTCCCTTAAAACCTCAACAGTCCCCCTCAACCCTTTATGTTTGGCTGTTGTGTGGATGCCCTGCTCTAGGTGTTTGGGAGCAAGGTCAGGTCTGTAGCAGGTAGCTGGACATACTGCTGCATATATAGCAGGCCACAGCTGCTGCATTCTGGCCAGGAGTCAGATTTGAGATTGTGAAGACATTGTGGGAGAGCAAACAGTTACTGTCAGTGAGGGTGCGGTGTCACCTGTTGTGTCATAGCATGGCCTGGTTGAGGGTACCCACAACAGTCCAGGTGAGGCATGTGCCTGTGGTGCATATGTTACATAATAGTGCCATCCAGAGAGTGGTTGGCAAGATTTACTACACAAATTCATAATTTTGAGATGTGTCCCACCCTGCAGGTTTTTAAAGTGCTCCTGTAGGTGGCAGTGACTCTGTTAGGAGCAACCAGTTTCGCAGGACATTGCAGGGCTCAAGTATTCCTATGTTGTACTGACATGCATGTAGTTATTGTGCCACAGTCTGGGCTGTGTGCCAGGACTGTGGCTGTCTAGATGTGACAGATGCTAGAAATGCTACAGATAGAGCTCCCGAGCCATTAATCTGGCATGTGTATTTGTAAGACATATGTGCATGCATACGGTATGTAACACAGGATTTGCATGGACATGTGTGTTCTGATGGGTATGACATTGACACAGAGCTGTCCGTTATGGTTTTGTAACCCCAATCTGCACTGCCTTGCCAGAATGTGGGCACACAGGGTAGATTTTCTGACAACCCTGCCATAATTATGGGGAACAACTGTGGATATTCAGCACCAGTTTGTAGCTCTACCTGATATTGTAGGCTTCCTGTACATCCAGCAGCATTTATCTGTCTGTGTACTGGTTCTGTGTCTGCATCAGAGGCCCAAGTACAGTGTGATTTGAGCCACTATATATAGGGGTACTGTGCAACTGGCAATTAGGATGTTTGTAAAAACTGTTGCTATACTCCACAGGTCAATTGGCTTACTGGTATGTTCTTCTGACTATAGTTCAGAGGGTTCTGAGTTCAAACATTGGCAGTGATGTCTTTTTTCCCTAAAGTCACATCCCTGTAGTGAGTGATATCTTTACAAAGGCATCAGCAATTCCTCGGAGCTGTTTGATGTAGTGGTGTGTTGCTGTGACTCTATTTCAGAAGGTCCTGGGTTCAATAATCTGTATGTATGTCTTTTTTCCCTGTTACATGAATGTAATATATGATATCATTCCAAAAGCATTACTAATTTTCCAGAGCTGGTTTGGCTTAGTGGTGCATTGCTCTGACTCTAGTGCATAAGGTCCTGGGTTCAAGAATTGGCTGTGATATAATTATTTCCCTAATGTTAAATGATTGTAATGCAGGATATCTTTGAAAAAGCATTACTAATTCCCACATGGGATTTGGCATAGTGGTACATTGCTCTGACTCTAGTGTACAGGGTCCTAGGTTTGAAATTTGGAAAAATTGCATGGCAAAGAGAACATATGCTTAAATGGAATAACAGTCATTCTTATAAGAGCATGCCAAAAGCAATTACAACAGGCCACCAATAATGGGATTTGAAAAAGGTATGTTAGTATGCAACCAATTAAATATATGAACAATAATAGAACACAAGTCCCAACAATAGGTTTTGAGAACAACATACCCGTAGTATATGAATAATTATTATTGATGCAGATAAGGGGTAGGGGGAGAGAAAAACAGTCCATTAACAACTGTATAGGCTATAATTTTCACAACAGTACTGCTCAATACTGTACAGGTCTGTCCACACTTTACATCTACCTGAGGCCTATAACTATTGTTACGTGTACATACCTGTTAATCTGTCGACCTGGAATGCTAAGGGGCAAGCTGTGAAAACTCTAGGTACATGAGTAGAGGGGACTCGTACAGGTTAGGGTTACATATAAGACTAACATTGTGTCCCCTGCACTGATGTGTGAGTGTGTTAATGGCATACTTGTACTGGATTTATATCTGTGTGCAACATTATTGGCAACAGTGATCACTAGCCGTGACAGTGTGACACTTGAGAGACATATCAGGAAGAGTGCGTGGTGTATATAGCTATCCTGCTGTCATTTGTAGGCATTGGGCTGAACACTGGAACATTTGTACACAGTTTATTAGTTCACCCTTCATACAAGTGATACAAACATTTCTTTACCTGTGAGACCTGTGCAGAAAATATCTGTTAGCACTACCTGACATTTTCTACAAATACTCAGGATTACTTGTGTGTAACTATAAACATGTTTGTACCAGTCCCTGGATTCAAACCGTGATCTGTGTATGCAAAACATAACATATAGCTATTTCTTATCACAGTGAGCTACTGGAGCACTGCTGTCTGCTGCTTGAGTGATTTGTGCCTAAATCTCACTTGGTTACATAGTCTAACCTTGTAATATACATGAAGTGTCACAGAAGAGTGACTGTTGAACATACATGCCTAAAATTCATGCATGATAGATAGTGAACTGTGTACTGATACTTTGAATGTACACATTTAATCCTGAGTGTATGTGAATATGTGTGATCTGTACAGACCATAGCAGGGTGCTGGGTTGCATACTCCACCCATATACATTTGCACATCAGATATATTTGCAGTCTCCAACTATTACAGTCTCACACTTACCTCCATCAGCATACCTACATTCAGGAAAACATGTAGATGAAATGCAAAGGTTAACACAAAACAATGCTGAAGGGGACACACTACAATAAATTGCACATTACTATTCAAGGTTCTGATCTTAGTGCAAAACATATATCGTTTTTCATTGTATCCTGTTTTACAGTTCCACATCTACAGTTTGCCATAACAGCTGCCTAGCAGACACACCACACTAGATTCCTGCTCTCATAGCCATATTTGCTGTGTAGCACCTGTACACTTACATTTCTTCAACAACAGACCAGATTAAACAAAACAGGTTTTTGGAATAAGCTTTATTGTGGGTAACATGACACAGTGGTTTATTACATTAAAACATCTAAATTCAGTTGTACTGCATATCCTATAGACGATGACTGTATGTCATTTATTACTTTCAGAGTAGCAAGCACAGTATACTTTATTTATCATTCCTACACAGTATTACTACAGTATTGGCTTCCTTTCATCTATAGTAGCTTCTTTGCTGCCTTCATCTGATAAACAGTATCTATGTGTAAAAGGTTGGCATACCTACACATGCTCAAGATGAACTTGCTCGAGCATCAGTAGACTGTAGGGGAAAAAAAGATGAACAGCATAATGCTGAATGCATTTTACTGTAAGAAATCTTTGCCAGTATAATTTCTAATTGTGCAATGGCAATGATTCACTTATTTAGGGAGATGTCTACCATCTTTAAGTTGATGCAACCATGGAGTAGGTAGGGGTTTGGAGGTCTGGGTGGCTTGCTCCCCAATTTGGGGGTGCAGGGGGAAGCTTTTTATCTGTATCCATCAGGTCTATACCCTCCCACCCATCTTTCAAAATCACTGCGAAAGACTTCCTTGCTCAAAACCAGGATACACTATATCCCTAAATGTGAACAAATACCTTTTCAGTCTTTATATCTCCTTACTCTCCCTTTTTCACTCACTTTCTTACTGCTATCTAATTCTCTTTGATAGAATTATATAAATTAAGACTGGTTTCCCTCATAGTAATAATAAGTATTTGATAGAAATATATATATATATATATATATATATATATATATATATATATATATATAATTTGGTAGAACTGTTTTTCCTTCACAGTAACAGAGATATGATAATCATAATAACACTGTGATATTTTTAGAAATAGCATGTGACATAGCATCTGCAAATGCAGAAAAGAAATATATATTGGCTTAACAGAATGTGCTTGTGTGGAACAAAACATATCACACTTCTGAATGTTTTTGTAACAAATGACATTAACAACAGAGGCGTGTTAAAATATCATAAACAGGTGAATGCATACAAATATTCAAGAGAATGAACTTGCTAAAGGGAAATGGCTAACACAGCGGTAAAAATTACAAACTAACCTATCAATAAAATAACATTTTGGTCAGCTGGTTTTCTTTGGCTTGAGATAAGGATGTAGACAAAGAAGGCTTCAATACAGGAAAATAATGTTTTTGTCAAGGACAAAGTTTTGAAACTATAAAAGTGGTTGTAAAAGACTTTTGGGTGGACATTTTTATAATCTGAGTCACCCGAGGAAGTGCAGTGTATCTAACAGTGATCTGTGTTATAAAGAAAATGCTTATAATCTGATAGTAGTGCTTGGTTGGCTGGTTTCAATAAATCTGTTAGCAGTTATGAGTATACATTTGTACAGTTTGTCTGTCTGACATGCAGAAAAATCTATTTAACACTCTTCCCTGACTTTCTTTCTAAATATATCATAAGCCTGTTTTTCCCTCACTTCATATTGCAATTCCTAGTTGTATTAGACTAACTTACCTTTAATTTCTCTACAAACTGTCTAAAATTTCTCTAAATATGAAATGATTTTCAAATACCTTGTATCAATTCTTAACCAATGTATTTATAGTATGGGGGCAATTCAATAAACCTTACATGGAGCAAATTTCTGTGTAAGAATAGTGGTAAGGCTCGAACACAGAACATGGCAGCTGAACAAGTCAGGAAACAAGGCGTAGGGTGTGCACAAGCATCCTGACACTGTGCAGACACGGAGGTGTCTGTGGAATGCAAATCACCTCATCTGCTGGTAAAAATCCTGTAAATTAGGTGATTTTGTGATCCAGGAAGCACAACATCACCCATGTAGGTGCTGTGTAAGGCTAAAAAATGTACATGGTTACAAACCATGTACCAGAGGATAAAAATTAAACAGGGGCTGTAACAGTCCAAATAAAAGGTTGTACAATGTTCATTAGGAATGGAAATGGCCAAAACTATGGCCAGTGATGTAAAAAAGTAATGAAATATATTAATAATTATTTTTAAGACATATGCCATGTTTAAGCGGTGTGCAGCAATGCATTTAGCAAAATAAATAAATAAATAAAAATTGAAAAATATGACATTTAAAGCCATTTTGATTTTTTCCATTATCATGGACAGCATGCAGAGTCATAACAATGGTTAGAGTGGTAGCTAAGGCCATACTATAGGCTCTGGTGTAGTGCAGTATCCAGGGAATATGCACTTAGGTGTATGTATATAGGCAAGTTTATTGAATATCAAAATGGGCCACCATGTCCAGAGGTACTAACTGTGTAAAGGCTAGAACCATGGTGGTGTAGGCAGAAGAGACATCTGACATGAAAAGGGGATGTGTCATGGCTTGTGTAAGCAGTTTGGAGCTCAGTGGCAGACTGAAGGGTGGTGTGTCTGAGGCTGGTAAGCTGTGTTTAGATGGTTAAAGAATGCATGACCATGTACAGAGAAGGGCTGTTTCTGCTCAGCAATGTTTACACTAGCTCCACGGGTTTGTGCCGAGTGCGTGGGACTTAGCAGTGGAACAGATTTAAAAAAAAGGGGGAAATAGCCTAGGAAAGCCAATCAAGCATAAATGACTTATAAGCTCTGTTCCACTGACAATGGCCCATTCAAAACCCTCAATAATATAGCTGGCAGGTGGAATGTATTATAGTCAGCCAATCACACAGGCATCTACAGCACATCAGTATAAAGTATTCAATCTGATTTTTCCCACATACTCTGCACCATTGGAGTATACACTTGGGAATTTTAACTGACAAAATGATATGGGCTGCTGCTGCTCTGCTACATCTGTATGCACTACAGGCTAATGTCAGTGATGAGGATGATGCTGACAGGCTCATACTGAGGAGAAGAAGAAGAGTGTTCAGCCCCAGGGTAACCTTTCAGGGGCTACATGAGTTGGAGATAGTAGAGCACTACAGGGTGGACAGGGACATACTACAGCAACTCACTGAGCTCTGTCAGCCTCACCTCAGACCCACAGCCAACAGAGGAGAACTCATCCCAGTGGAAACAAAGGTATGTGTAGCCTCAAGAATACTAGCTGTAGGTACCTTCCAAAGACCTACTGGGTACTGGGGACATGATGGGGATCTCACAGGCTTCCGCATCCAGGGTACTCCACCAGTTCCTGGATGTCATGCTAACACATGCCAGTGAGCACATTTATTTCCCCAACACCCCTGAAGAGAAGACTAGCAATATGCATCTCTTCCACCATTTAGCACACTACCCAGAAGTACTGGGTGCCATGGACTGCACTCATGTGCATATCAAAGCACCACCTGGTGAGGAGGGTAGAGTTTATGTCAACCGCAGGGGGTATCACTCCATCAACTGCCAGGTCATGTGCAATGCCCAGGGCATTATCATCAATGTGTGTGCTGGCAAGCCTGGCAGTTATCACAACTCCCACATCTGGCATGCATCACAGCTGTGCCAGGCATTTGCCAGGGGGGACATCCTGTATGGCCATCTAGTGGGGGATGCTGGTTACGCACTGGAACCATGAATGATGACTCCCACCATAAATGCACACAAACCAACTGAAGAATGCCATAATGAGCCACACACACAAACTAGAAACATCATAGAGCATATATTTGGGTTGCTCAAGTCACGGTTCCACTGCTTTGACATATCTGTTGGAGCCCTGCAGTACTCTCCAGCCACATGTGCACACATGTTCATAGTATCTGCCATGCTACACAATATGAACCAACAGAAACAGCTGTGGCAGGAACATCACAGGGAAGGGACACACAACCCCCCCCCACCATTGTCAAGGTCTCCACAGGCACAGGGGGACTCAGAGGAGGAACCCTCTGATCCTGTCCCTGTAGGCAGTATGCTCCAACTTTGGCAAAGAGGCCATGCATAGCACATATACTGACAGTCTAGGGTCCCAGGGACTGGCACCTCACTCTGACTCATATACACACAGTAAAATGGATGCCAGTCATACCATACTACCTATACCTTACCATGTGTAGACTGTGTACTGTCTGCATCTGACAGAGTCAGCCCTGAAGCACTGTCCTCACACCTGCTGCTGGCACAAGGTAAGTCACTCTTTCTTAACAATAAATTAATGGGGTAGTAGACTGTGGTAGCATATCTATGGTATTGCTGCATGTATGCATGGGAATGGAGTGGGTTACGGGGACAGCAGCACACAATGGACAGTTATGTGGGACAACAGAAACTCTCTAATAAATACTGGCTGCCCCACAATATGCAGTAGGCCTTAAGTCAGCAAAATCCACTGCACTATGTGAGGGACTTATAGACAGTGGGGTCAAATGACAAATGCATGGATGTCAATGTTGGAGTCCCATACATAGCTCTATGCCTCTTTCAGCAAGAAATCTGTACAAAGCCATAAAGAAATGTGGAGCAAAGGTCCAAAACAAGGACAGCTATTAAATATTGCTCTTACAAACATAGAAAGTTGATAGAATAACAGGTGTTGCAGTACCATGAATTCTCTGAAGTCTGAAACTCAAATGTCTGTCATTACTTTCTAACTTCAGTCTTAAATTATTTCACCATTATTTGTGACACAGCCACAGGTTTTATGAAACATGGACGTCAAATATAAGCCAAATATCTGGACATCTGTGAAGATGTGTACAGTTGAGAGATATGCCTCCCTCCCTCCAACACACCCTTGTTCACATAAAACTGCAGTAACATGTATGTTTGTATGGTAATAACAGCAGACCACACATTCCCAGGGCTGTTACAATCAACTTGATAACTTGTTCCATTTCTACAATATGCAGGGGTCAATGTGCTATGTATGTTTGTGGTTAATAGTGTCAGGAAGTAGACCGCACTTATTGGTAGCTGCTGTGGCTTAGTGGTCTAAGTACAGTAGTCTGGTTGTCAGGGTCTATGGTTTGAGACTATTTTGCATGTCAGCTACACCAATGGTAGGAGTTGTATACACTGTCCAGTCAATATTTGTCACTGCAAGAAAGCTGGACAAAGGAGGGACAAGGGGCCACACATATGGACAGTACACAGCTCTGAGTAACCTACACAGTGCCTAGTAGAACAGTAGATTGTGACAGGTCAGTCTAGCACCAGGATATAAAGGCTGCCATGTTACTATGTCAGTAGTGACAACAAGTCAGTGGGCATCATCTATACCCCTGGAATGACAGGATGTTACAGAATGTCCACACGTATGCCTCATATCTGTTCTGCTTGTCATAACATTGTATTTGTCTGGGAAACTATTTGCAAACCAATAAAGTTTGCTGTGAAAACATCAATGACATACAGTTGAGATGCAGATGTCATACCCATAAGTAAATGCAAGCTAATAAAAAAACATTCTACCAACTTTCTACATTTGGAAGAGCAATATTAAGAGCCTGCCACCATGTCTGGGCCTCTGACTGTTATATATGGGCCTGTTCAGATGTCTGTCTGTAAGAGTTTGAGAGCTATAGCCAACATGTAGCCTTATAATGTAACAGTGCAACATAAACCATCTGAGGACCACAGCATATGTATGGGGCACAATGATGGGCAACCTGCTAAACAGGTAGTCAGAGATGTGAAGTCTGTAACTCTGCGTGTGATGTTATGACTTCTACCCCATTCACAGCATAACTACAAATACATAGCAGCAATTGTGGACAAAGGCTCTGACTGGACTACAGAAGGACAAAGAGACACATATAAGGGGAAGGGGAACCACTGGCCAGACAAACTTAGAATGTGCACACTAGAACAATGTCTGCTGTAACATAGCTCCCTGCAGTGTATGAAGTCACTAAACAAATGTCTGTCACTGCTCCCTGACATTACTGTATACTGATCTGCCACTGACATACAAAGAAATCACAGTGCTATGCAGAATATACCACACATATTATGGAAAACTCTGTGCAGTCCAATGCACTCTGTACCCACTCTGACTCAGTTAATAAGGATAGCACACAGCCAGTAGATCCTTCAGCCAGTATATCACTGAGATGCTGAACTGTTTACACAGGTTTATCAGCCAACTGGCTGTAGCACACATAATTCTGGACCGGACTACAGGAAGCTCTGGACTGGAGTCCCACTGTTACTACTGAAGGTCATACTGGGCATGCTCCTACACTTAAAGAATTACAGCCCATGTCTAAACCCACATCTGACTATTGAACTGTGTTGTCCATATATGCCTTTGCATACACACAGCAATGTACACCTTAACTGTCTTTCACCAGCCCCATCAGACAGGATTACACTTATCTCTCTGTATGTAGCACATATAAGATATATCTGCACCTGATGAGTGTGATACACACACACACACACACACACACACACACACACACACATATATAATATATATATATATATATATATATATATATATATATATATATATATAGCTAACATATACAAATATAACAATTATAGACAGGCAGACACGGTGGGGGAGACCCTGAAAGGCATACAGTGAACTACTGGTGCAGCCATTTGCACACAGATTGTAACCAGTGACACCTGCAATTACGAAGGTGAGCCCCATTATGTAATAGTAGTGAGGATGGGGTTGTAATCTCACATCATCTGCTGTGTGTGTGTGTGTGTGTGTGTGTGTGTGTGTGTGTGTGTGTGTGTGTGTGTGTGTGTGTGTATCCACAGTGGCCCACCTGCCAGCAGCTACTGATGTCATCCACCCCAAAAGAAGTGTCAGACACACTTCACATAAATAAGCCAAGTTATATTGGTAGTGGTTCTAATCCCAACAATGGCAAGTCAGTCTGTGTGTGTGTGTGTGTGTGTGTGTGTGTGTGTGTGTGTGTGTGTGTGTGTGTTTATGGAGATCTCCTTGTGGCTACCTATGTGTGTGCAATGACAATGCATTTTAAGGCCTGTTCCATCCTGTTAACCCACCATTGCACTACTGTACCGGGCCTGTACATGTCATCCACCTTAGAAGTAACGTTGGACACTCTTCAGACACATAAGCTCCATGGTGCATGCGATAAATACATAGCACTATAGTACATACAACTAGATAAGTACGAGTGCTAATCTTAGCACTGGCAAGTGTGTGTGTTTGTAGGTTAAACCATTTTTATTCCTGTTCCACCCAGTAAACCCCCATTGCCCTACTTTACAAGGCCTGCTGATGACATTCACCTTAGAAGCAGATTTGGATACTCCTCGGACATATAAGCTCCATGGTGCATGCGGTAAATGCATAGCACTATAGTGCATACAACTAGATAGGTAGGAGTTCTAATCTCAGCACTGGCAACTGTGCATGTGTTTGTAGGTTAAACCATTTTGACTCCTGTTCCACCCTGTAAACCACCCATTGCCCTTCTTTACAGAGCCTGCTGATGTCATCCATCTTAGATACAGCATTGGACACTTTGCAGGCATATAAGCTCAGTGGCACATGCAATAGATATGTACTATAGGACTATAGTACAATAAACTAGATAGGTAGGGTTTTATTCTCAAGACTGCTAATTGTGTGTGTGTGTGTGTGTGTGTGTGTGTGTGTGTGTGTGTGTGTGTGTGTGTGTGTGTGTGTGTGTGTGAAGCATATCTCCTGTGTGTGTGTGTGGGTTGATTATACCATTTGGAGACTTGTTCCACCCTCCTGACACTCCATTGCATTAATTTACAGGGCCTGTTGATGTCATCTACCTTAGCCACAGCATTGGACATGTTGCAGACATATAAGCTCCCTGGTGCACCCTATCAATACATAGTACTATAGTACAATAGACTAGATAGGTAAATGTTTTAATCTCAAGTCCACCAAGTTTGTGTGTGTGTGTGTGTGTGTGTGTGTGTGTGTGTGTGTGTGTGTGTGTGTGTGTGTGATACCATTTTGAAGCCTGTTCCACCCTAATGACACCCCCATTGCATTAATTGACAAGGCCTATTGATGTTATCAACCTTAGATGCACTGTTTCACACTCTGCAGGCCATACCTCTCAAATATGTAGAGTTTTGTAGAATGTCCATATGATTGGCTCATATATTTTGTCTGTGTGTCATAAACGTATGGTTTCCTGGCCAATCACTGGCAAAGCATTAAGAGCTGAAGTCAAACAATAATGACAGACATTCGAGTGTCAGACTTCATATCCTTTTCAAAAGTAATGGTAATACAAAACTGGTCCCTCTATCAGTTATCTATGTTTGTAAGAGCAATATGTAAAACCTGTCCCTATTTTTGGACCTGTAACACCCCATTATTGAAGGCTTTGTCCACATGTATTGTTCTAACAGGTTGAGAGGTATTGCCCCAGGCATGTCAGCTTCATGTCATAAGCATTAAGGACATAGCACTATACTACATACAACTAGATAGGTGGGGGTTGTAATCTCAATACTGGTGTCTGTGTGAGTGTGTGCCTGTGTAGGCATATTCTCTGTAGCAATGTGGCTGTCTTGCCTGTGTGTGTGTAATGCCTATACCATTTTGTGTGCCTGTGCCACCCTTTTAACTCCAAAGTAGTACTGGCAGAAACTGCAAAACTTTAGAACTTCTGCAGTTTATTTATTTTATTTATTTATTTATTTTACATTTGTTGACTGGGATAGTCCGACTGGATGCATGTCCATTTTCAGCGGAGGCTCTGGGAGAAAAGCTCCAAGGGTAAGCAGATACAGCATTACATAATACCAGCATTACATATTACAAACAGACTACTTACAGAGATTACATAAGCAAGTTAAACAAGTTCCACAGGTTACAGTTAATCCTGAGCACAAGTCAGGATTAAATTAAATTACACAGTAAACTGGTTAACAGATTTTTACACATTCTAGAGAGAGTTAGCCAGGCTTGATACACTGACATAGCCAGTTAAGTGACACATGTTGTTTGAGTCTAGTTTTAAATTGACCTAAGGTGGAAAGTAAGGCAATATCAGCTGGAAGAGAGTTCCAGGATCTACTTACAGAGTTTGCAAAGAGAGAATCACCAGCTGTGTTATTAATTTTGCTAGTCTGAATTAGTAGTTTGTTAGAGGATCGAAGTGGTCTAGGATTGTTATAGGGGGTGATAAATTTTTTAAGTGCAGGAGTATTGTCTGGATTATAGAGGATTTTATAGGCCATAATCAGTTGGTTATACTGGATTAGGCTGGGTAGTTCAAGCCACCCAAGCTGATTTAGATTGATGCAATGATGTGTCCTAAAAGGCAGCCCAGTGGCAAACCTGGCAATGTGGTTGTAGCAAATTGAGAGTTTGTTAAGGACAGTCTTGTTTAAATTTGAGAGTAGAGGGGATGCATACAGAAGGGTTGAAAGAAGGTGAGAGTGAGGTATGGCAATTTTAGCTGGAGGGGTTAGGAAGGCTTTTATTCTGTAAAGTGACCCTAGTTTTTTATTGATGGTTTTGATAGTTTGGTTAACATGTAGGTCAAATTTTAGATTATTGTCTATGATAACACCTAATAGTTTTGTAGATGGGTCAGGGGAGATTACTGTGCCATCATTTGATTTTATGGTAAAGGTGAAAGCGATAGACCTAGGTGTTGGTGAAAATAACAGCATTTTAGATTTTTTGGGATTTAGGATCAGACGATGTTCAGAAAGCCAGTTTTCTATTGTATTAAAGGTAGTCTGGGTAGCTGAACATAACTCTACTGGAGATGTGGCTGAGCAAATCAGTGTAGAGTCATCAGCATATTGGATACAGCTGACTTTTGGGATGACAGTATAAAGGTCGTTAATGAAGATGGAGAACAGCAAGGACCCAAGTATAGAGCCTTGTGGTACTCTGAGGGTGTTAGGTAGAAGGTTAGAGAGTTTGTTCTGCCAGAGGACAGCCTGCTGTCGACCATTCAGGTAGGATTGAAACCATTGGAGGGCTCCAGTATCTAGACAGAATGTTTGCAGGGTGTGGATTAAAAGTTGGTGATCAACCATATCGAATGCCTTGGAAAGATCCAAAAAGAGGGCTGAGGACATATAATTATTGTTGCGATTATGGTTTATGGTGTTGGTAAAGGCTAGGAGGGCTGAAGTAGTGCTGTGATGAAGATGGAAGCCATGCTGAGTGTCTGCCATAAGGCGATTCTGGATTAGGTGGTGCATGAGTTGTCTATGAATACATTTTTCCATAATCTTTGCAAGTGGAGAGAGTATAGCTATTGGCCTATAATTGGAGAATTCAGTAGAGCTGCCTCCTTTGTGAAGTGGGATTACATAGGATATTTTCCAGATGGTGGGAATTTTAGCTTCTACTATGTTTCGATTGATTAGTATTGAGACGGGGTAAGCAATAGCATCAGCTGATTTTTGTAGGTACTCGGCAGGGAGTTGATCAGCAGAAACTGTAGTGGGTTTTAATTTTTTGATCAAGGTATGGATAAGTGAAGCGGCGACTGGTTGGAAGCTGAACGTGAGTAGGTTTCTAGGGGTGCTACTTTCAGGACCAGGGGAGCTAGGAGGTAGCTGGCTAGCTGGGGCTTGAATTGTCTCAGTAAAGAATTGGTTAAAACTATCAGAAACATCTTCAGGGGTTTTATCAATAGTAGCAGCAGGGATTGGGGTTGAAGTTTGTCCAGGATGTAGTAGATTATTTAAACCTGCCCAAAACTTCTGAGGGTTATTTTGCTTTACTGTCTGTAAATTACAGTAGTATTGTTTTTTGTCTTGTAAAATTGATTTTTTGGTTTTGTTCCTGGATTACTTGTATTTAATGTGATCTTGAGGGTCTTTAGAAGAATGCCATAAAGCCCATGCTTTGTTTCTAAGGGTAATTTTGAGTTTAGAATCTATAGAAAGCCATGGCACAGTTTTTGCCTTGGTTCTCTTTGAAAGAACAGGTGCATGCACATCAAGGATCTCAAGGAATTTGTTGTTAAAGTATGCTACTGCTTCCTCTAAGGGGATGTGTTTTAGAATAGAACAATTACGTGAGTTTAGTTCTTGTTGGAATTTGGCAGGGTCAAAGTTTTTATTGTTTCTAACCTTTCTGAGTAAGGGTTGTTGGGAATTAATGGTTTTGGGCTTAATTACATATGTGAGAAGGTGATTGCTTAGGCCATTAAGGAGGGTACCAGAGGTGTACAGTTGGGGGGGACTATTTATGAGTACCCAGTCAAGTATACTTTCTTTTTGGTTGGGTTTACCTATCCTGGTAGGGGTGGATATAATTTGTGTGAATGCATGCAGGTTAATATGGGTGGTTGGGGATTCTGAGGAACAGGTGCCCCAGTCTATGTTAAAGTCTCCAAGTAGTAGGGTTTCTTGGGGGTAGGGACATGATAGCCAGTGTAGGATATCTTCAAATGTAGATATATTGTTACCTGGGGGAATGTACATACAGATGATATTAATGCATTTATTTTTATTAAGTTGCAATTTGGTGGCAAGAATCTCTGACTTATTAATCTGAGGTGGTTGTATTACATATATGATGACATTCAACTCAGATTTATAGAGTACAGCTACTCCACCCCCCCTTCCTCGAAGCACGATCCAGCCTGTGTATGTTGGACCCAGGTGGTAACACTTCATTGTCTTTAGTGTTAGGTTTTAACCAGGTTTCAGATAAACAGAGAATCTCAGGGGAGTGGACATCCAGAAGTGCATGCAATTCATGTACCTTGTTATTAATGCTTCTAATAGTGAGATGACAGACTAGGAGAGAGTTAGTTGGCCTTTTAATTGTAGGTTTATAGCTTAGATTGCAAGTAGAGGGGGTATGTGTATCTGAAGTGAGTGGGCCAGGGTTGGGGTGAATATCACCACCAAGTATTAGGCTGAATCTATACTTGGTGATGAACTTCAGGAATTTGTTTATTAGTTTATGGTAGTGTTTGGATCTAGAGCTAATGTGCCTGGGGTTGAGATGTTGATAGACTGAACAAGATGTTCGATAGGATCTGGTACTGTAAGTATGATTGAAGGTGGAAGGATTTACAGCTGGGGTGATAGTATGATAGTATGGCCTTTTGGGACCTGAAATCCCATGAGAAATTGGTTTTCATACAAGGTAAGGAGGTATGGTGTGAATAAGAGGGGTAGTAAAGAGGAGTATATCATTATCTGTGATTCAGCTAGTGAGTTAAGGAACTGTTTTACCTGGTGATGCAATACCAGAAGATAGAGTGTTGAGGTAAAGGTACTGGAAGGGGGATGGGAGAATGCCAGATGAAAGCTAATAGGTGCTATTAAAATGTAGGTAGTAGAATGGGGGTGGGTGGAATTATCCAAGATGAAAGCAGATAGGGTCTAGAAAGTGGGGGAGTGGCTATAGTACTATAAATTTAGAGGTACTGGGGCGGGAGGGAATTGGGGGCAGGGAGGGGAGCGAAGAGAGCCCGAGCATAGCGAGGGCGAACGTAGTGGGGCTATTGCAGTTTACAAGGTTTCCTAAGGTGTCCTAAAGCTATAAGTAAGTAAGTATTACAGCTCTTAATGCAAGAGTCAATTTACTTCAGTTACAGGGGAAGGAGGCAACTACTCAAGTAGAAACAAAAAGCCCTATGGCTGACCAATATGGTGACCTGCTTAATTATACAGTACTGTAAGTGAAAGCTTAACAAATGCTTTTTGTGTGTGCAACCTACTCTGTTTAAATGTTGAGAGAAACTGATTGCAGTCCTGTAGACACTGTTTTGTAGGGAACTGTAGAGTTCAACTAGGAAAAGGGAAAAGCAGAGATTCTAGGGTAAGTATGAAGGCAACAACAGGCAGTTATTATATAATAATGCATTCAGAAAGGTTTGGTGGGGGTAAAGTAGCATACTTCAGAATGAACTAAGATTTATAGCTAAGAAACCTAAGCAAGAGAGCAATGCAGTAAATAAACACTTGCCAGATTTTAAAGATATACCAGAAAAACTAAATCAATTGTTCAAAATTGTACAACTGGAAATTGCCAGTAAAAGCACTTCAGGTATAGCTAGCCCAAGTTATTCAAGTCATAAAAGCACTTCTTCAATGTGTGTGTGCAATTTAAACATTAAAAACACATGCAGCAAGTAGGAGCTCTGATTATACACTTTCTCTAGGTACAGGTTCAGTTTAAACACAAATATTACCACAGAAATTCAGTAAAGTCACTAGCTACTTATAGAGCCTCTGAAAAAAATAGAGCAGTCTGTGCATAATCAGAATTTAGCAGCAGGTCATTCAGTTACACAAAAAACAGTAAAAGATCCATACGATGAAGAAACTTACACTAAGTCACACCAGGTCAGCCAAGGGGGGAAAAGAGAGGGAAATCCTAAGCACATAGATTAGAAAATGATGCCTGCACTGAATTGTAGCAGTTTAACCTGTTTGAGGAAAGATGGGGGGGGACAGAAGGTAGTAGGAGTGGTTACAGGGAATACCCTGATTGACTCAAGACACCACACCAGAGATAAGTTGAATGTAAGGGCCTAAAATCTGCACTCAGCACTGTGTTATTTGCACTCAGTACTTTAATTTTAATGTTACTTGCACTCAGCACTGTAATTTCACTTATGTTTAGCAGGAAAGACAGACCAACAGTATACAATTTTGAGAATTTTTACAAGGGTTACTTGTTCAAATGTCAGGCTGTTGCAGTTTATGCACTATGTATATTGTGCTATACTATCAACAAGGGCAGAAAATGAGTGAGTGTGTGTGTGTGTGTGTGTGTGTGTGTGTGTGTGTGTGTGTGTGTGTGTGTGTGTGTGTGTGTGTGTGTGTGTGTGTGTGTGTGTATGTGTACATATGTATAGCCTCTTGCAACAGTGTGCCTGTGTTATGGCCACAAACATACCTTTTGACCCCTTACAGAAAGACATCTGGAGAAAGCCATACATAAAAGTGGGACAAAGCCCACATATTAGGGTCAATTTTTAAATATTGCTCTGGCAAACATACGCAGAAGATAGCATAACAGGTTGTACATTCGCATATATTTTCTGAAGTGTATGAAGTCTGACAGGCAAATATCTGCCAGTATTGTGTAACGTCGGTTTTTAATGAATTCACACAACTTTGCCAGAAAACCACAATGTTATGACAAACATAAAAAAAATGTGACAAACAGTAGGACATTCTGAAGACATCTGAGAGGTGGGTATTATGGCCACCACCTGTCCCACCCTGCAGGTTGCAGTCCATGTTTAGCCAGGTGTGACCTGTGACAATGACACAAACAATACAGAGGTTCCCAGAGTGTAGGACTACAAACAACTTCTAAGGTTGCCTAGTATCTGCATAAGGCAGTTACTTCACATCAGAAGCACCTTACTGGTATGAGAAATAGCATAACCTATGGCGATGTGACACAAAGAAGCAGTCATATTGGGAAACAAATGGAAGTCCTGTCTGGTGTACTTGCCATGGGTTATGGTATGTCCTGCCAAGTGTCACAGTACTACAAGACGTATCCCATACTCCACATCTGATAAAGTGGCAGCCCTACCCTGTGTTGCCTATGTGTGCACAATATGTAGACGTGTATGCCATGTGAGTAGCTTCTGCCCACAATGACCGACATTTATGAAGGCATGAATGCAAACTCTCACCTCCCACATATGTAGGTACCGCCTAAAGCTGTGGTAACTGTCAGTAGTGTGCTGTCTGTCATTGACCCACAAACTGATGTTAACACACTGCAATGGGGTCATACAGTGGGTATGGAATGATGGCCAGGTCCTGACCTCCAGCTGAATGCAGAAAACAGTAGCATCATACCATATGGTGAGGACATGGACCCACTATTTCCCACATCAACAACAACCCCATAAACACACAAACTGCATTGACAGACCTGGCTACTCAGGTTGATAACACTATTGCAATCACCAATGAATAGTGGCAGTGGTGAGAAAAGGCTTGGACGGGGTTCACCACATAGGTAAAGGGACTGCTTCCAGACAAAAGGTGGACATTACTCAGTCAGTATAACAAGATATTAGTGGCATGGCTGGTCTGGTATGTACCTATGCAGGCATCTGCACAAAATGGTAAAGCTATGTTAATGCCTACAAAGGTTATCCATGGCATTCAACACCTGTGCTATGCAGACAGCCTCAAATCAGTACTGGCCCACTCAGTATCAGACATTTTGTCCACAGGTGGGTTGTGGCATGCCTAGATGGCAATGTTGTGCTCAGCCCTTCAACAGCTGGCCCATATATGTCAGTATAACTCTATGCACATTACTGGCATGACAAGCTTGAATCACATATGACACAGCAAAATAAACAGATGGAGAGACAGGTTTGTTTCCCAGAGGCTGTCCTGTGTCAGGAATGCACTCCTCAAAAATGTCAGAGTACCATGCAGACCCTCATCAACTGAATCAAAGTTGAGTGGATTTAAAATAAAATCTATCCTAGGGGTCCAAAGTGTGTCAAGCAATGGCAGGGGCAACAAATGCAGACAGATGATTCTGATGGATAGGCTTATATGGGACCAGGGCCAGTACTGTAGAAACCTCCTCTGTACCTATGAACCTGTAATCCTACAGAACTCCCAGGTGACAAGTAGCATGAGTAGCATGCTGTGTCAAGGGGTATGCATGCAAGGTACGCTGTCTGCCCCCATTGTCCCTCACACTCTGTTACATTCATACACACCTAGGTAAACATGGACACATACAGCCATATGTTGCCAATAAAAAGGTGTCTGTGTTGCCATTTCACCATCCTCAGCACTCGTACTGGCAGCAGCCCACCATGACTTAGACACACTGACACCTGGAACAGAAATAGAATAAGGTATGTGAGACAACAGTTAGCAGTACTAACAGCAATAAAGCATCATGGCACAAAGGTACGTACACTTTGATGTGTACGCATGACAACTGTCAGCAGACAGCATTTTACAGGCCATAACACTACTACACAACACAATGCCATTACCTGCACTATATTCACTCTGTGCATCAGACACATATTAGCATGTCCCTGCATCAATGGTATGGATAACAGGGATGTGGTACAGGTATCAAATGCACAGGATGAGGTGTGGGGTTGGCAAAGGCCTAGGCTGTGGCATACAGTTGACATCATGTGTGTGTGCATCTGGAGGGATGCTGGTCAGCTGGGGCATGGAGAGGAGCTGTATGCATCTGTCAGTGACTTGCATGTGACAGTGATGTGTGAGTGTGTGCATGCACACAGTCAAGCCATGTGCTAGCCCTATACGGTGGTATGTTGGAAAGCCATGGATCATATATGGCACAATGTACAGTTCACTGTCTCCGGCCATGAACACAAGAACTGGTTCTGAGAGGATTAGCACTGGCACTATCATGCCCAAGGCCAAATGTGGTACTTCCTGATGGTGACTGGTGTCTGCTGGGTCTGTGTCCCTCACAGGACTGCCCAGGTCCATGTGCCCATGGCCTGTCACATTGTGTTGTGGACAGCACCCTTCCTTTGTTAATGCTGGTGGTACTGCCACTACGGGAGTGTGACTGAGCATGGCCACATAGGCTCTCAGCTGATGTTGTTGCTGACCTACATCCACATGTTCAATGCCTTACTCCCACCACATGTTCAAGCACAGACATTGCACAGTTAAGGACAGACAATGTCTCACCCCACCATCTATCCACTACATCAGCAAAATGACATAACACATCACCATTGCTATTGGAGGGTGTCATGCATGCCAGGCAGTGTTGCATCCATGATCCTCAGCATTCATCTGGTGTACCAGTCACAACATGCCCGTGCCTCCATGATGGACCAAAACACGTGTTGGGTGACACATGATGTGACACCTCTGACAGGGGCTGGATGGGCAGCAGTCTTCCTTTGAGTACCCCTGTCAATCTGCCTGTGTGGGACCTTGCCAGCTCTCTGGCTATGGCTAGTGTCTACAGTCACAGATGCCATAGTTGCCACACTACCCTGTTTGATGCCACCACCCTCTGACTGCCCAATATATGTAGCTGCTGGGAACTGGGTATGTGTGGGCATACTGACCATGAGTGGGGGACATTGGGGGTGAAAGTGGGATGTTAACCAATGGGACAGATTCAGTTCCCAAAAACCCCACCTGTGCCTCTCAATGGCCACCATCATCAACAGAGTCCGATGAGACACTGACATCAGGTTGTGAGGTGTAAACACTCCAACCCCCATGGTCACCTGTGAGGAGAAGACAATATGACTGCATTAATTCCTGCACTATGCTTGCTGATACCCACACACACACACACACACACACACACTGTCGAGGTGCCACAAAGACAATATACAGACCACACTGTTGGACTAATGCCATGGACAGCACACAATCAGACTACAACAGACATACTCTGGACAGGCCCTCAATGGCATGCAGTGCAGCTATGTCCAGTTAATGTTGCGAGTGCTATACACCTGTGAGATACAGGACAAGTCAGAGTATGTGATGGACCTTCACTTAACACACAGTGCACCTGTGTATGCAATAGTAATGCACCCCTGTATAGCACAGTGGCTACACATATATAAAACTTACTGCTAATATATATTACAGCTCCTGAAAATATGCTACTGTGATTACCAGTGTGATGCACTGCTGTGAACCTCACCACAAGTGAACATGCACATATTGCAATATGGCTATGCTCAACAGTTGTGTGCATGGCAAAATGGCACCTCTTAACATGCCTAGGGTATAGTTGAATCACAACATGATAGCTTCACACTCACTGGCTACAGGCTGATGTTCCCCAGCCATGCCAGAGATACCTATGGAGTTGTGGTGGAGAGGTAGTGTCAGCACACACACATATGGCAATGGTACAGAATAATATGTGCATTTATCAACATACAAGCTATGATACTACCCAAATTGCTGACATTCCCAATATGTGTGCACATGTGCATTACAAAACCCCAACCACAAATGCAGATTGACATATGCATACAGGTATGCAGAGGATGCCAGTATGAATGCTACAGTATTAACGTGATGACCACTGGAGGCTTATCTGGATGCTCCTCGACTGTTGATTCGGTGCCACCCACCTCCATGACATATGTACTGATGGTTTCCTGTGAGCTGGTGGCTGATGCCAGGTTTGTGGTGGTTGTGTAGCAGGTCCTCCCCCTGTGCCAGCACAGTCCCTGGCCACAGCTGCAGCTCTATGCCATACATGTATGTATGTATGTGTATATATATATATATATATATATATATATATATATATATATATATATATATATATATATATATATATATATATATATATATATATATATATATATATACATATATATATATATATACATATATATATATATATATATATATATATATATATATATACATACATATATATATATATATATATATATATATATACATACATATACATACACACACATATATATATATATATATATATATATATATATATATATATACACATATATATATATATATATATATATATATATATATATATATATATATATATATATATACACTATCCCCGGGATTCATGAAGCTTGCGCCAGGCGCATGCATAGCATAGGTGTTATAATGCCAAATATGGCCGCCGAGCGATTCAGGTACGATCCAATTCCACGTGCACTACCGGCGTACGCCAGATCTGCGCAGCCCCCTGCGTAGGTACGCAAATCACCCCATGTGCAGTGTTGCACCTTGCAAATGAAGGCATATAGCGATTCATGAAGTGGTGCAGGCATAGCGTAAGCCCACAGAAATGTAAACCAAAAAACACGGTTTACCTTTTCCCAAACATAACATCGGAGGTATGGAAGAGGGCCAGACCCAGCTATCACAACGTGATCATATGCCAATGGCGAAATACACAGCCAATGGCATAAGAAAAGATGTATAACACGTAAATAACAACATTTAATGTCATGTCCACAGTAACGCACAGCAGAACCACAGGGCATGTGTGCGGAAGCTGTAACATAAAGAAATAATATAAAAATATTATAAAATCGCAACGTAATAGAAATCAGGTTTACAGCATAACACACAATGGTAGGCATGGAACACCACAACCAAGGTGCAAGGGTTGCTAAGGGCTTACGATAGTGTTCGGTGCGGTAACTATGAATTAGTAGTCAATGCCATGCAAATGAGGCAGATAATACTGAATCGCAAATGTCCCGCTGGAGGAAGGTTGTACCATACGGCGCAGTGGTATAACACCGAGGAGTGGCTCAGAGGAGATACATGACATCAGCAGAGGGATGTGCCACTGTAGCACTAAGCACATTGGAGCATTGCAAATGTGGCCTGTCCGTTGCTAAGCAAAGCTGCAAGATAGGGGTGGGGAGGAATCGTTTAGCTGAGAGCACACATGGTGGCCAAAAGCGCGTATGCGAGGATGAAAAGGTGCCCAAAACCCAGTCATCAGGCGCGTGCCACAAACAATAGCAGAAACAGGAAGGTCAGGGAAGAAAAGAAAACGAAGTAGGGTAATTGGAGTACTAATGAGCAATCAACACCAATCAACCCACGAAGGCCAATCGACGGCAGCTGACAAGTCCGCTTGCAGAAACCTGCAAAACAGGATAGGGAGGCATGTGAATGCAAAGAAAGGAGGGGAGGTATTGGATTGCAAAGATAGGAGACCTGACACAGCAGAGCAAAGCAAACCGACAGCAGACCGGCAGTAGCACACATAACGCAAGATATGCCAGGTCCAGGAAAGCACAAATGAAAGTAGCCTGCAGGATGCACGCCAGAAAATGGTAGGTGCAACACGCAGAAATGTAAAGGGAAGGTCAAGAGGTAATCCACGGCAGGCAAATGTAATTCAACACCAAAGGCACCACAATAGTAGTTCCGGCAGTAAAACACATAACTTAACCTGTAGCTACGAACGTACATACACACCCTATGACATCATTGGTGTTCACAGCACAATAGCATAAAGTGTGTAAGCACCCAACACACACCTGTGTATTCCCAAACACCACACCATAGGTGTAAACACACGGGGAACTTTTAAAATGTACATGTTGGGAGCTGCCATAGCTGTGATTCATCAGCATGTGTTAGAGACTGACGGTGTTGTGGAGGATGATGCCGACAACCACCGCAGGCCTCGGAGGAGAAGGAGAGGGTTCAGACCAAGGGTAACTTACCAGGGGCTACATGACCTGGAGATAGTAGAGCGTTACAGGGTGGACAGGGACATCTTACAGCAAAAATGTGGAGCTGTGCCGGCCATGCCTGAGAACCAGAAACAACAGCGGGGAACCCATACCAGTGGACAGGAAGGTATGTGTAAGCCTACGAATACTGGCCACAGGTACCTTTCAAAGGCCAACTGGAGATATAATGGGTATCTCACAGGCATCAGCATCCAGGGTACTACACCAGTTCCTGGATGCCATGTTACCACATGCCAATGAGCAGATATACTTCCCCAGAACTCAGGAGGAATTGGCCAGCAATATGCGTCACTTCCACCATGTGGCACAATACCCAGAGGTACTGGGTGCGATAGACTGCACGCACATACAAATCAAGTCATCACCCAGTGAGCAGGGTACGCGCTACATAAACCGCAAGGGGTTCCACTCCATCAACTGCCAGGTTGTGTACAATGCCCAGGGCATTATCATGGATGTGTGTGCTGGCAGCCCTGGAAGCTACCATGACTCCCATATCTGGCATGCCTCACAGCTGTATCAGGTATTTGTCAGGGGGGACATCCCACATGGCCATCTCGTGGGGATGCTGGCTATGCACTGGAGCCATGGATGATGACTCCCATCAGAAATGCACACACACCCATGCAAGAACGCCATAATGAGGCACACACACAAACCAGAATCATCATAGAGCGTGTGTTCGGGATGCTGAAATCACGGTTCCGGTGCTTGGATACATCTGGTGGAGCCTTGCAGTACTCTCCAGGCACGTGTGCCCACATCATCATAGTATGTGCCATGCTACATAATATGATCCTGCAGAAGCAGCTGCGGCAGGGACAAAATGGTGAAGGCCCTCATAGCCCACCGCAATTGCCAATGCCAGTACAGGCACAGGGGGATTCAGACCATGAACATACTGTGCCAGCCCCAGTAGGCAGATGGAGGCATGCCCAATATGCCTACCCCTTGGCAAAGAGGGAACGTATAGCACATACTCTGACCGTGTAGGCCCCTACGGACTGACACCTCTCCACCTGCACACACAGTAAAATGGATGGCACACAAACGTGACCACCTGTAAATTGTAATGTATAGGTGGCCCAATGTGTGACTCCTACATAGGCAGCCCTCAAACATTGTAAACACAACAGCCAGTGCAACACGGAATGCCAACACCTGAACAGTACATGAGTCTTACAGCATATGGTGGTGCTGTGTGCCTGTCACTTTCCCCGCCAGATATAGATATATATACATATATATATATATATATATATATATATATATATATATATATATATATATATATATATATACACATATATATGTACACATATGCATATATATAATACAGATAGAAAGGGCAATAGAGCAGGCATGGGCAAACTACAGCCTGGGGACCACATGCGGCCCGTTAAACGTTTTGATTCGGCCCGCCAAACTTGAAAAAATTTAATAAATTAACCTTGTTAATGTTTTATTTCCCCTGCAATTCTGATGTTTCCTCACTAGATGGCGCACTCTAGATATATTGGCTTTGTTGAGGTGAAGCGTAGGCCTATTACTCCACGTTTGCACTTTACCCTTTGACCTACCGCCCCTCTATGAAGATGAGCGGACCCAAGAAAAGGAAAGTGGACAGAGAATGTCGAGTGTTCAATAAGGTGGACAACTAAATATTTTTCACTGAACACCGATCATCTGCTGTTTGCCTGATATGCCAAGAAACTGTGGCGGTTTTAGAGTATAATATTAGCCGTCACTTTGCCACAAAGCACGCTAATTATGCTAGCAAGCTCTCAACAAAAGAACGGAAGCTGCTGCTGAGAAGGTGGCAGCTAATTTGAAGGCTCAGCAAAGTTTTTTCACCGTCAAACTGCCATTCAAGAGTCAAGTACCAAGGCCAGTTTTATGCTTTCATTCAAAATAGCAAAGGCCAGCAAACCACTGTCTGAGGGCGAGTTTTTAAAAGAATGTATGGTAGAGTCAGCAGGTATTTTGTGCCCGGAGACCAAAGACAAATTTGAGAAAATCAGTTTATCACGGCGGACAGTGACTCGCGTGTGGAACTAATAGATGAAGATATCACCAGCAGATTAAACAAAAAGGCGAAGTCATTCACTTTTTATTCTTTAGCACTGGATGAAAGCAACAATGTCAAAGACACTGCTCAGCTCCTCATTTTTATCCGAGGAATCAACGAAACATTTGAAATAGCGGAGGAGTTTTTGACAATGGAGTCTCTGAAAGGACAAACACCGGGAGAGGACTTGTTTGAATGGGTGTCTGCTGCCATCGAAAACATGAAGCTTCCCTGGAGTAAGCTTGTTAACGTCACCACAGATGGATCTCCGAATTTAATGGGAATAAACGTTGGCCTGCTGAGGAGAATCCAGAATAAAGTGAAAGATGAAAACCCTGACCAGGATGTCATTTTCCTCCACTGCATCATCCACCAGGAATCTCTAAGTAAATCGGTGTTACAGCTGAATCATGTTGTGAATCCTGTGGTGAAACTCATCAACTTCATACGCCAGACGGGACTTCAGCACTGTCAGTTCATTGCGTTCCTGGAGGAAACTGATGCGGATCACCAGGACCTGCTTTATCACTCCCGTGTCCGCTGGTTGAATGGGTATCTGCCATGAATGAACCCAGGTAAAGCTTAATAAGTCACACCACAGATGATCTCCAATTTACTGAATAGCGTTGGCCTGCTGAGGAGAATCCAGAATAAAAGTGAAAGTATGAAAACCCTGACCAGGATGTCATTTTCCCACTGCATCATACAGGAATCTCTAAGTAAATCGGTGTTACAGCTGAACATGTTGTGAATCCTGTGGTGAAACTCATCAACTTCATACACAAACTTCAGCACTGTCAGTTCATTGCTCCTGGAGAAACTGATGCGGATACAGGACCTGCTTTATCACTCCCGTGTCAGCTGGTTCAATAAGGTGCTAAATATTTGTGGACAAACACGATCATCTGCTGTTTGCCTGATATGCAAGAAACTACTTGGCCAGTTTGGGAACATAATATTAGCGTCACTTTGCCACAAAAGCAACGCTAATTATGCTAACAAGCTCTCAACAAAGAAGCGAAGCTGCTTTCTGCACGAGAAGGTGGCAACCCCAGAAAACTCAACAAAGAGTTTTCACCGTCAAACTGCCATTCAGGTCAGTACCAAGGCCAGTTTATGCTTTCATTCAAAATAGCAAAGACCAGCAAACCACTGTCTGAGAGGCTGAGTTTTAAAAAGAGATGTATGGTAGAGGTCAGCGAGTGTACAGCACTTGGAGACTGAAGACAAATTTGAAAATCAGTTTATCAATGTTTGGTGGCCTTCGCCCGTGTGGAACCAACAGATAGAATCTTTCTGTAGATTAAACAAAAGAAGCGAAGTCATTCACTTTTTATTCTTTAGCACTGGATGAAAGCAACAATGTAGGAGCACTGCTCAAGCTCCTCATTTTTATCAGGGAATCATGAGAACATTTTGAAATAAGCGGAGGAGTTTTTTGACAGTAAGGTCTCCTGAAGGACAAACACCGGGGAGGACTTGTTTGAATGGGTGTCTGCTGCCATCGAAACATGAAGCTTCCCTGGGTAAGCTTGTTAACGTCACCACAGATGGATCTCGAGATTTACTGGGGTCACGCTTGTTGGCCTGAGAGGAGAATCAGAATAAGTAGAAAAGATGAAAACTGACCAGGATGTCATTTTCCTCCTGCATCATCCACCAGGAGTCTCTAAAGTAAATGATTATTTTAGCTGAATCGTGTTGTGAATCCTGTGGTAGAAACTCATCAACTTCATACGGCGCTACGGGGACTTCCAGCACTTTATCAGTTCATTTGCGTTCCTGGAGGAAGCAGTCGCGGATCCTGGGACCTGCTTTATCTCACTCCGTGTGCGCTTCTGGATTTGAGTTTGGTAAGTATTTCTAGCGGGTGTAGGAGCTCAAGAGGGAGATTAGGCGTGTTTTGGGTGCTTGGGGAGACTGATGAATTTCCTGGCTGAGCAACAAGAGCTGGATGTATGACTTTCTGCGTTTGCTGGGACGTATTTTGCATGGACCAGGCTCAGCGTGGGGAGCTGGGGAAGAACTTGGTTTGTACGCGGCAGCAATACGGCAATGCCGGCTAGAAAAGCTTTGTTATTCCTCCAAGGCCAGATTTTAAAACAAGTCATTTAACGCGCTCATTTTCCTATTTCGACTAGCCACGCTGAAAGAGGCTGGAGCCAAAAAGGTAAAAAATACAGTGAGTCACTGGATGCACTGCCGCGGAGAATTCTGCTTTCCGGTTTTTTTGGATTTCGACAAAATTGACCAAGTCCACTTCAATTGGTGGCCTTTCCTCTGTCACAAGACCCACCCCAAAACAGCTCCAGGAGGGCTTCAGCAAGAACTAATGCGACCTTTTCAGTCCGAAGCCCTGCCTTAAAAGAGAGAGTTCCAGCTCTCACAGAAACTAGAAATGACTCCTGGCTTCACTCAATGATGCGTTAGCGTTTCCAAATCTAAGGTGAAAGCGCCAGAATTGATGTGTGTGGCGGCTTTTTGTTCGGCTCTACCTGCCCGTGTGTGAACAGACCTTCATGACGTCATGAACATCAACAACAAAAGCCAGCCACAGATCCAAGTTAACAGGACCTATACCTCAGATCCATCCACGAGAATGCGCCATGCAACAAAACTAACTCCAGACTTTGATGCACTGGCGCTAAAAAAGGGAGACCAACAACACTGCTCCCATTAAAATGTGCAACCCAATCTCCGTGATACGCACGATTGTTAAAAATAAACAGTCTTGCATATCCAAAATATAATGTGCTTCACAGACTGACTTGCTGCAACTGTTTTGCGCGTCCCTACGCACTGAGTGCGTTTGTTGACTTTTGGCACCGGGAAACAAATTGAATAAAAAGAACAGGACAAAATACATCTGCATCTCCTACCATTTTGAAAAGAAAAGACGAGCAGTCAGGGAGGAGAGTGATGGTGATATCCTGGAAGGATAACAGAACTTTCGAAGTGCTTTAAAATAAAATGGTCATTTATTTGATTTTCAGTGTTTAAAGACTCATTTCGAAGTCAGAGAATTTTATTGTAATGTTTTTTTCTTCGCATTTCATTGGAAATTAAAGCACATATTTTCTCCGCTATCCAAGATGTGTATTTTTCCCCCAATGAGGTGATGTTTTCAAAGCATGCCATCTATCTCACTCCACATTCCGGCCCCTTTACCATCCAAATGTTAGAAGAACTCAATGTGTATTTACAGATCAAAAGTTTGCCCACCCCTGGCAATAGAGGGATATATTGGTGATATAGATGGATTCAAGCGATATCTTACAGAATATGATAGATAGTCCCAGCGACATTCGTGTAACATCATGGAGGTAAAAAATAAATAGGATACACGCCAACCATGTGGAATGTCCAGTAACATACCACAGACATGCATAACCCACAAAGGCTGAAAGACCGATAGAACACAGTTACCCGGAACAGAGTACATCCATGAGGTAATAGTATGATGATATGAAGGGGCGGTTAGTCACCCGCTAGCCCGATGTAATACAGCGGTCCGCGTAGAGTACTGTGTTTAACTTCCAACATGTAATGCAGAGTGCCGTGAAGATCTGTGTAAGTGTGTGTGTTGCAGGGGGGTGCCGTGTCGCGTTTCTGTGTGACTGTAATGTGTGTGTGTGTCTGCAACAATGTATATGTTGGTGCCAAGTCAGAGGCAGACTTGAATAGTATGGTAGGTGTGGGTATAGCACATAGCCGTGCACACATCACAGTTACTACCAACACCTGCCAATACCTACAGTAGGAGGGACATCCACACCCTGGGCAGGTGTGTCCTGACAGGCACTAAAACTCATTACAAAGGGCAAATGTCTGAGATGGTAGGACATAAATATGTCCCATATATAATGTAACAAAGTCGTATTTAATAGTTATGCCTGTATGTAGAAACTTAAATGTTACGTAATGCAATATGATAAAGTATCCAAAGTCACACAACAATAGGTTTGCATGAGTGAGGATAAAAGTATGTGCTACCTGTGTGTACTGACCGTGGCTACGTGTTGGCCTGTAAACACCACCACGCTTTGTGTCCCGCAAGTGTCCAACAATGACCATATGATAAGGTGGCAACTCATGGCAAGAGCAGGCTCTTTTAACAACACAACCACAATGTGAGCTGCAAATATCTGGGACAGAAATACAAGGGATAGCTGTCACCTACACATATCTCTGATATATATATATATCGGCTGCAATTACGGAGGTATACAAGTAGCAAGCTCACCTGCAGGCCGCATATATAGAAACCAATTTCTAACAATGGCCCAATCATACAATCCCGTAACATAAGTCTACTAACTGTTAGCTCTGTAATCAGGGACGAGCCCACACACATGCTATCACCCAGTTATGTAGAAATGCAAGGCCCACAAACCGGTTATATGTTACGCATTACAACCACCGATATCCCCCACACTAGAAACTAAAGCAATACAAACTGTAATAGCAGCACAAACATCCAGTCAGTCAATTACATCTGCAGAACCCTCAACATACCGTGTGAGAGACACAATTAAAGGCAACATGCAAAATTGCAGGCGTTGTATAACGGAACATACAGCCATGTTACAGGTATTGATTGCAACACTCCGTTATCAGACTAAATGACAACATCCAGGCATTGGGAAATGCTCAACAGCAGATTGCTAATGTTCTTGATAGGCGACTAGGTGAACTGGTCGGAATCCTTGACCGAGGCATGGCAATCCACGAAATGGCGGGCACAATGTCTGTGCTGGAACACCTGGTAGGGTGATGGCGTGAGGCTCCCGCGTCGGACATAGGCCAGCAACACCACCTAGTGTAGAGTCGACGTGGACCGTGCCACCTCACATGCCTGCTCCCATGGTGCCAGTGGCAGTAGCAGTGCAGCTGCTGCTGCGCTGTCCTTTACCAGGACACAGCAGGCCCGCGTGGATATGGCTTAGCCTGGAAGGGCCGGTCTCCAAGGACTCTGTTTCCCAGCGGACATGTGTCATCGGCAGTAGCCACTCTGTACCTCCCACTGGTAGTGCCCGTTACAACCCCAGGCAAGGGCACAGGTCACATGGCCGTGGATGGACACACAGTGAGCTGTTATACCAACCTGCACTGTACAATATGGGGCTGTCAATTATATACCCGATGTGAAAGGCATCACAAAATGGCAGAACTGTGTACACACATACACGCGACACAGCAAACACAACTGTGAGGGCTCCACAACATCCACATGAAGGCATTCTGCACAGATATGTCCAGTCAACTCACCGAGCCCTTACACACACACATGATGTTATCCATTGGTGCAGCCTATGCCTGGCAAACTATATCACCCTGTGCATATGATGAAGCCTGTGCCGCATCCCTGTCATCCACACCATCGGTTGCAGGGTTATACACAAATATTCCTGATGCACAGGGTGAACAGCATAGTGGCGGAGGTAATATGTAATACCTGTGTATGCATAGTGAGGGATGTGTATAAGGTATTGTGCAGTGGTTGTGTGCAGCCTACATACCCCTGGCAAACACTTATAACCCTGTGGATATGATGATGAAGCCTGTGCCACATGCCCTGCCATCCACACCATCGGTGCAGGGTTATGCACCAAATATTCTGATGCACTGGGAGTGAACAGCATAGTGAGAGGTTCATATGTAATACCTGTACGTATGCATAGTGAGGGATAGTAGCCATATGTTGCAGTGGTTGTGTGTGAATACTGAGTTGTGTATGTGACATAGGTTGTGTACTGTCGACATTTGCACCAGTCACCTCATGTAGTGCAGGTGTAGCATGCATTGTGATGTGTTCACGGTATGTGTCTACGGATTTACATCTGCAGCACCATGTTGGTTGTAGCCATTACCCTGGTTCCCTCCACTATGGTGTACTTGCATGTGCCTACAGGTGTGGCAGTGTTTGCAGTCCCCACTACTACGTAACTTGTGGAGCGTTGTTACACAGAGGCACGTCTGGCAATATCGGCATGCTACATGTACCCTCATCCTGGACTGTTGGACACACAAACATGACACAGATGTCCGCATTATTATACTGCACCTGGCGTATGTAGTCGGTGCCACAGGCTACACTGGACAGAGACATGACATACATAGCAGGACACATTACAGGTATGGTGACATGGTGCAGGAGTTGTACACAATAGGCCGGCCTAGCCAATGATGATGTAAGGTGTCACTTGGTAGCTGGAGGCTACACTGTGCAGCAAAGTAGGACCCGTAACTGATGCGTGAACATGGCGCAGTCAATGCGGGGTGTACACCACTATAATGAACACCCCATGAGTGTGCAGCTAGAGGACACTTGCCTGTGTGGTCATCACCCTCACAGTTCTATGCACTTTACACACAAAGTGTTACAGAGAGGAGGGACATGCACAGAGGTAGCCAGTATGGCTTGGGACCTATGGCATCAACAAGGTTGTGCAATGCATCTCACCATTCTGGGTTAGGGAGAATCAACCACGTGGGGCCGGTGATAATTTCCCACCATATATTAGCATACACACTCACAGCAAGCACCAAGGGAGATACATACAGACACACACACTGTGGTGACCACACATGTGTAATGTCACGGACAGCCGATGTGTTGTGATGCACATCACCGGCGAACGTCAGCCATGCTTCCCAATAATTGACTGGACGTATGTACAGTTTTCTACAATGGTGTACAGGGATGTGTAGCAACTGGGACATATTCATGATATGTGGCATCCCTGGTCACACATTGGGACACATGGCAGTGCTGGGAATGATACACCAGCCATATGATGACACGTTTGCTGGACATGCAGCGGTATTGATTGCATTATGTGTACCAACACTATATCGACAAATGTGCTGCTATATACACACACGGGAGGTTGTAGGTGTTACAGGTGCCATATGACATATAGTTGTTAACACCTGACGCTGTGTATGCATTATGTCCAGCACCATCATGTAACAGCGACATAAGCGTACAGTGCTTTTGTACATGGCATGATAGGATGGTGTGTGACACAACTGTGAGCCACGCCCTGCACACATACATCTAGACAGGTGGTTCACCTATGTACACACATCCCTCCATGCGTGCTGTTTGTATGTCACCGTATACAGATATCAATGATGGGTCTGCATTGCATCTGCATGTCGTAGGTAGGTGCAACTATGTTACAGACATCGGCCACTGCACATGCATGTTGCTGCATGCACAGTACAGATGTCACATGTGTCTCCTGTTGCCATATGTTTGTATGCATTGCTATTGTTGGACATGTGTGTTGACATACATAACACACATGGACTGCGTATGATATCACGGGTGTCTGGGTGACCAGTACAAGGGTATGTGTCCGGTCAACACTGCTACCCCACATGGGCCCACCTTCAATTAGCATGTGTAGCATTGATTAGGCCAGTGTTATGCAGGTACATCAAAGGCCATGTATGTATGTGTTGTGTGTGCAGTCCATGCACACATCCACACAATCACATGTATGACATACCCAGATGTGTGTTCATTGGTGTACAGCAACAGTCAGGTGTCCCAGCTGTGTAAGGGCCATGGTATGTCTTGAGCTGACCTGTTCATGTATACTGGTATCCTTGCAATGCATAACACCCTCTGTTGGATCTCTGTTAATGCGTGTGTACTCTGCACAGCTGGTGTACACCGCTGCCACAGCCAATGGTCATGTGTGTGTGTGTGTGTAATGTGTGTGTGTGTGTGTGTGTGTGTGTGTGTGTGTGTCACATGGTGTTGTGCCAGGACCTGCTAAGGCTGTAATAGTGCTGCACCAATGACATGAATGGTGCTGACTTGACAGCTACAGTGTACACTGCAGTGTGTATGTGTGTGACCTGCACCTGTGACAGCTGTGATGGCAGCTGTGTGTGTAGCCAGGAGTCACTGCATGTGTGACCGCCCTGTGTCGTGAGGGCAGTTCATACCCCTTACTGTGCCCTTTCTAATAATGTACACTCCATCTGCATACAAGATTGCCCTTTGCAAGCTGCTGAGTGTGGAGCATGGCACCCAGTATGCCATTGTGTAGATGGACACGACAGTACACACGTTCCACACTAAGCCCCTCCATGATTAGACTCCGTGTGCATGCAGAGATGCGCCCTTTGCAGCAGCTGAAGTTGGTGCGGGCATGCCCAATTAAAAGCTACGTTGTGGAGCTGGACCACTTTTAGTACACGATTTCCACACTGCGCCCCTCAAGTGATTGAACTCCACGACGTGTTGCATGCAAGATGGCCCTTTTGCAACAGCTAAGTGTGCAGGCATGCTGATACCTCCATGTACTAAGCGGCTGACTGTAATGAGACTGGACACACAGTACATTCCAGCGCAGACATGTGATACTAAGGCGTGTTGGGCATGGCCATTGACATCCCTGTATAGCCATGGTGGTCATCCGAGGCACCAGAATGTGTCCAATTTCAATGTCCGCGATCGGATGCCTACATTGAACTTACACTTGTTACTCTCTTTCGAAGAGGGTGTGTACTGTTTGTAGGCGCATCCCATATCTATTCAGTGTTGTTGACACTCCGCATATAGATATTTAGTTGGCCCATTGACAGCACTAGGCGTGTTTGTCAATACATCATCTACCTTAGGGGCCCGATGTAATATGCTTTCAGACTGCTCACTCTCTAAACATTCCCCTATCGGCATCTTTGCCTTTGCAGATGATGTCACCCACCCTAGAATATGCCTCTGGGAGTGCACAATGTTTAGTAATCCTGGTAAGCGTGTTCTGTAAATCTGCGTAATGCTTGCATAAGTGTGTTAGAGCTTGGTAGGAGTGTGTGTTCAACTCAGCCCTTCCAAAGTGTGTGTGTGAGCTGTGTGCGTGTGTTTCCAGCTGCATGGGGAGACAGGTAAAGCTTTTAGATGCCTGCTGTACACACACATTCCCTACTCGGCGTCTTTGCGCTTTTCTGCAGGATGATGTCACCCACCCTAAGAAGTATGCCTCTGAGGTGCTTTGTGTTCCAGTAATCACCATTTGCTTACATTCTGTAAATGCGTAATGCTGTAGCTGTGTTTAGAAGTAGAGTAGGTGTTAAGCTGTTCAACTCCTGGCCCTTCCCAAGTGTGTGGTAGTGTGAGTGTGTGAGTGTGTGTGTGTGTGTGTTTCCAGCTGCCTGCAAGTTTAGTAATGCTTTTAGATGCCTCACAACACATACGACTTTCCTGTCGGTGTCTTTTTTTGCCAGCTTCTTGGATGATGTCACCTTACCTAGAAGTTTATGCCTCTGAGAGTGCTGTGTTTCAAGTAATCTCGGTAAGCGCGATTCTGTAAATATGCTCATGCTAGTAGTGCTGATAGGGTATGAGTTAGAGTGTAGGTTCAATTCCCAGGCCTGCCAGATGTGTGTGTGTGTGTGTGTGTGTGCGCTGTGTGTGTGTGTGTGTGTGTGTGTGTGTGTGTGTGTGTGTGTGTGTATGGTAGTGCATGCTCCCGTCCGCCTACAAAGGAGGACTCAGGTTATGCTTTTAGGCAAATGGCTTTGCAACACAGATGTATCCTGCTGCAAAAATCTTTTGCTTCTTCTGCGGATGTTGACATGCACCTAGTACAGGAGAAATGCCTGTGTGTGTCTGCTGTGGCTGTTTAGCCAGCCTGATGGCGTGTTTACCTGCTTAATGCTATCATGCAACTGTAGTGTGATAGAGGGTAATCATGTGTAGGTTCAATTACCAGCCCTGCCACATGTGTGTGTGTGTGTGTGTGTGTATGTCTCTCTCTCTCTCTATATATATATATATATATATATATATATATATATATATAAAAAATCTATTTTCTGCCCATAACCCTGCTCTTGCGCCTTGGACAGCTGGCTATTCATTTTCATGTATTGCATATTTGCCATAGCTTTCCGCATACCAATGGGTGGGGTATGTTGCAGCCAGCTTGTCCATGCTAGCGTCCACATGTTGCGAGGCGGTGTTGCATGCCACCCACAGGCGTTTGCTGTGGCGCCATGGCAGCAGACATCTGTCACTGCAGCGCACTCTCTCCACTGTACTCGTGAGTACATGCCGGAGGCTTCATGTATCATGGCTTTCTAGTTTTGATGTGTGTGTGCCTTATTTGTGCTGCATGAAACATGGGTATGTACCAGTGTGCATCATTTATAAGGTGACAGCCTAAAGGTTCTCCATGTAGACTGCTGTGTCATTTGACATGTCAGCACATACCTGCGGACAGTACTGCATGTCCTAAAGCATTCCATACCTTCTCGTTATCTTGCAGTCGTGCTGTTCCTCACACATGTATCTGTTTCTGTTACTTCTCCACCTCCTATGAGTTGCTGGACAAAGCCTTGTCTGATAGTGGGACACATAGGGGCAGTATTGACATGTTGCACTCTTTACAGCTCAAATGGTTGTGCAATAATAGGTTTTGCATTAGTATGGCTTTTCTGTGGATTTGGTGTCTTACGCACATGTTTGTCATTATTTCATGTCTTCAGTTATCATGGAAGTGCCAGAATGTACTGTTACGTGGAACACACAAACATATAAGGGCAGAACTCTGCGCATTCATTGTAAAATCTGTACGATTCCATGGAGTATGTGTCTGTAACAATATATCAACTTTTCAAGCACAATACACACTGTATGCATCTAAGGCCGCATGCCATTTGCATTTATATTTGCAGGACACACAAACCCAGACAGTTTGTAGGCTACCACAGGCAACTGGCTTGCCTCCGCACCTGGTGGTCTATCATGCATATGCGCTATTTGCGCTTTCCGTCAGTGGCAGGCTCACGTGTCGTGTACAGGGGACTGGACATTATTACGGTGACTGCATGACACAGGGACACGTTTTTGTCTAATAACCTTCACATTGACATTCACAGGCATCTACAATTTGTCATTATTCACATTTGTCAGTGTACATGCGTGTGACTTGTACATGTTCTCATTTGTCCTGATATCTTTCTTTCTCACTAATACTTTAGTATCATAGTTCTGTACATGTATTTTGGACAGGTACCTTCATAGCCCTAACCTGTTACACACATTATGGGTAAAACGCCCTGACATTTGACCTTGTTACATTTGTCCTTAGTGATGTGCCTTTCTGGTAAATTGCTGGCAAGGCATTCTGGACTGTGCAGTAGATAATAGTGACTGACTTGTTTCCATTACATGATTAGTAACACTCATAACGTCCCATTATTATTCATGAGTGCGCCAGTATTCTCCGTGTTCTGACTTTGTGCGGTATATCTAATATAGTCCCTATTTGTATTTCATGTACTATGCCTTAGTGCAGCTGTGTTATTCCGACAGTTTGCGGTTACTGGGTACCATCTTGATCGTCGCATGTCCATCCATGATAATCGCCTACGCTGACACTGATATGGGCCCTACATGTTACCGTGGTTTCCGCAATATCAGTGGATGGTTGCCCCATTAATGAGAATATAGGCATGTGGTATACCCATCACTCACGGGCGGGCCTCACAATCCCTACCACCACTATTTTCATTTTGACAACCCACAGTAAATTTTCAGAAGCAGTTGATTACATGCATACCCTCAGAGAATCATGCTACTGACACAGTTATTCTACACTTTCACCTGTTTGTTCTGCATATCTGTTTGTCCTATTTGTACTATTTGCACTTACTTTCATATTTCTGAGTTAACATTTGAGCCATGTATAAAGTGGGGAACACTTCATTTACTATGTGTGCGGATCACACACAAGGGAACTTGCATTGTTCTTATTATGTCTGTTACTCACCCATACATATCTTATTGTGTACATATGTACTAAGTCTTTGTGTTACATGCTTTATACATGTACAGTACCTAATTATCTGTTGGTTTAACTGTGGGTATGTGATATATCCACCATACATATATTTAACTGTCTGTACACAGCGCTTCATTACTTTCACTTATATGTGCTGTGTTTTCACAGACTGCATGTGGCATTCTGCAACCAGTATACTTTGGTTACTGACTCATTTATATGCATACCCTTCATGTACATTATGCACATTATATCCAGGCATCCATTTCTCCTGCTGGGAGTTGCACATGTTACACATTCTATTCCTACTGCTTTGGACAAAGCTGCATATTTCATACTGCGATATTAACCCAAAGGAAACACATACATTTTTAATTGTCAGGTGTTTCATGTGTGTGATCTGGGTTTACTTGTATGGTGAAACTTAACTGCTGACCGTGTTCAATGTCAGACAGCACATGGACATTGTCCATTTTACATTTAACTGTTTACAGACACTTTTCACATGTCAGCAGCTATGATGTTCAATACATAATATTAGATGGTTCTGATACATAATCCCTAGTGGTGTTCCCATTCACATTTGACTATTTCCTGTATTCATTCTTCAGGGTTATTATTTTTGCATGGCGTAACATTTATATTAACTACGGTATGCAGTAGTACAATTTATATCTGATGTTTGTTACAGGTATTTAATCATCTGTAATGCTGGGACTACCCACATCCTTCACAACATTCCTGCATGTACATACTATTATTCAGTGATTTAAGCTTGTAAGGTTGTCCCTGTCCCTATTTGTCCACCCATCCTTTTAGGCTTTGTCCATTTGTTGCTGTAATAGGTTAGAGGTGGTGTTATTATTGAGTTGAATATATACTGTCGATAATTCAGTGGGGAGTAGGGTTACCACTTGTTCCTCTTTCTAGGGGGCACTTTGGACATGTGTCATGCATGTAGACATGGCAAATGTCCTGTGATTTTAAGACAATAATATATTTCTTATTTTCTTGTACAGTTGCATGATGCAGGTATTTTGTATCTGTCACATAACTATTATTTATAGCATAAGCTATTCAAATGCTATATGGCATACTTTTATCTTGGCATACACTGTTTCTGTCCTTTGCACTGGCGGGTATGGGATCCTGCAAATTCTCACATTTCTACAAGATGTCCCACCTTGGCCATCTGAACAGGTGGCAACCCTAGTGGGGTGACCTGCATGGTACAGCTGT